>NW_025890856.1:0-70784 GCF_002878395.1 Capsicum annuum
TCTATCTATCTTTACTTTTTTGTAATCTTGTTAGTATTTGTCTTTTGCAATCTTCAAGCCGTGACTTGTTTGTATCTTGTTGTTTTTGTTCTTGTAATCTTGTGTTCGTCTCATGTAGCTACTATTTTGGGAGTTGTTACATCTTTGTCAACTCGTTAATCTTGTGTTCTTCATGTTTTGGGGCTTGTCTTCACTTGTTCTTGGTTTGTGTTGTTAAAAATAGTTTGTTGTTGGTTGTTTTTGGTACTTTCCAAGTTCTAGTGTATCCAAAGAGAACAAGCAGGGATTAGAGAAGATTCCAGGACTTAAATTCCAAGCTTAAAAATAGAATACATAAAAGAGAAACATTCCTAAGTGCCTTGTAGCCTCTCTCTTATGAGTGAGGCACGCTACACACCCTTAAAAAGACTCTACTCGACATGGCTTTGTGGACTCCTAATTTACCCTGAACCTAAAGCTCAAATACCAATTTAGCATGGCCCAAACTGGTGCATTGTCGTGATGGTCATCCTTAGTCCAACCAGGACTAGGGACAACCCTTAATACCCAACCTAACCTCAAAACACATACCTTGAGTCAGATGAATTTCAAACATATAACAAGATAGCGTATTTGTATATATACTGACTTTTGGATAGGTTTATTTCCTAAACCAACCCAACCAAGTCAATTCGTCCAATAGCCAACCAAACTAAGATAATAATCCAAAATGTTTATATATATAATCCAAAACAAAATGGTACAATCATAAATCAAATAAAGTCATATGGTATCGTCCCACTACCAATACCAATGCCAAGGCTGACACCACTGTCGACACCGCCCTTACAAACCCATAGTGGTTCTATAAAAGCCTCTAACCAAAAGTAAAATAATATTCGATCGGGACATGCCCCTGACCATAGGAAAAACCATAGTCTATAAAATGAACAAAGTATGTAAGGACATCCATGACATGAAATGGAGCCTTCCAGACTATGGAAGCTCACCACTTCAATTCAATATAAGATGATCCCAAATCCAATCACTGAGCAGGAGGAGTAGAATGGACGATTCCTGCATCGCGTAGGGATACATGCCCAAAGATGGATTAACGGGTGAATTATAACAGGCACTCAGGATAAGGATAAAATAATGCCAACCTTTAGAACCAAGTAAACAACCATATGCATACACAACCATACATACATAGATACATACATATATATATGGCCTTAAAACTATCAACTTGGGTATGTGTAGCTTCAGCATCCTAGAACTACCCATGGGCTATATGGGTCCGGTGTTACCCCCTGAACGACCCCTAATGTGTGTAGCCACACAAACCAGAGGTACCATAGGAGTAGGGGATTTCAGTGTACCTTTCGCTCTCCATGATACATATATACAAGTGTAGCTTAAGGGATTCCTATGTACCCCACAAGTGTATTCAATTAATCCATAACCATGACCACGAAGACCTTACCATGTAATCATTGAAGACCATCCATAACAGTCAGGGTTCCATTACCACTTTATACCATGCAAAGTTTTCAATAAAAGTTCAACAATATAGTGAAAACATTCTTATAGGCATTTTATCAAACATGTTGAGGGCATATAGTTTTCAAAACCAAAACCAAGTACCAATTAACCATTTTCATGAAACCACATGTTCAAACCACTAATAAAACATGAAAACTATAATTAAAACATGGGAAAACCATAACCAAACCATTTATAGCCAAAACCCCCAATATATATTCAAAACTCAAAACCGTACCATAATTATGCCATGAAAACCATACATAAAATAAGTCTTAGTTGGAACTAACAATGAAGGAGGAGTAACATGTCTTAGATTATGAAGATGACGGAGAGAGACCACCTTTGTAAGCCCTCAAATTGACCTTATTAAAGAAACCCTAGCCTTTCTTGACCAAAGAGACTTGAGAGATTTTGAAAGAGTTTCTAGGTATTTAATATTAGAATAATAGGGTAAATGATGTCCCAAGAGTGTTATTTCATGGATCCTTAAGAGGTTAAGAGGGGAAATACCCAAATTACCCCCAACTTAAACTATATAAAACTACCATAGGAGGGTACGACCACCTTCCCAAATCGCATCCAAGGGTACGAGTAGTACCCTTATCTCATACGGTATGAGTAGTACCCTTATCTCATACCCTGGGTAGAATAGACTCCTCTAGGTTAAACATAGGGCAACATACGATTGGAATCATACTGTTAGTACTCTAAAATATAACTAGTATGACCCATTCGTGCCATGGATAGAAACCAACTAACCTACACTGGTTAACATACGACCAAGACCTATCAACCGTACCCTACAATACGACTAGTACCCCCTTGTCGTATGATGTCCAGAAGCCAAAACTCAGAAAATTTCTAGGGATCAAAACCATGGGTATTTTTGAAAAATAAAACTATCCCACGACCTGGTATAGACAGAACAAGAGATACTATAAACACACTATAGACACGTAATTTTATCTCTCCCAAAAATTAAATTTTACTTATTTACCTTACCTTATCATGCACCCCAACCTATTAATATTTCTACACAAAAAGACAAAAAATAACAAATTTTCAATAATTTAACCACCTAACCAACGTGACCTCCCCTAACCAAACTATCCCATACCTCACCTAATCCTAACCACTACATCACCTAACACTCACCATACACTTTACACATACGCATACCACTCACATACCAATAGGGAGAGAAGCAACAAACACACTGGTCACTCTCATATCCATACATTCCATTTAACACATACACACTAAACATAGATTCATGCACACACACACACGATGAAAACACTCTCACAAACTAAAAAACACACTCACGCACAATAAAAAGTCGATAGAGAAGGAAAAAAAGTATAGAATTAGGTGAAATCTGTAAAAATAAGGGAAAAGAGGAAGGGTTTAGAGAGGGAAAAAAGAGGGAAATACAAGAAAAAAGGAAAGAAACAACAATTTTTTTGTATTCATTTTTTGGCAAAATTTTGCCAAAAAAAGGCTCACCCACCACCAGAAATGCCAGCACAGTCATTGTTCTTGCAGCAAAAATCCATCAAAAACCACCAGCTCTAGTTTCAACCCAAACTCCCCTAAAATTAGTAACTAAATCGACCCGTTCATCCCCATTCGTTGACTCTCTGACCAAATCCACCTCTTTTATCCTTGTTTATGGCAAAACCTATTGGAGAACAACCAAAATTAACCCAATCTATCCTAGCTCTGGAAAAACTATCGAAAAACGATTGAAGCAGTAATTGGGTATAGGAATCGGGTATGGGTCTCAAGTTATTTATCGATTGTGGTTTGGGTTTGCAAAAAATAAAGCAAATAGGGTATATCGAGGTTTGTTTGCTTATTTTGTTGAGGTTTGGTTTGGGATGTTGGACACAATTTTATTTGGTAAGAGCAATATTATTTGAAAAGCTTAAATTCATGGTCTCTTTCTCCTACTTATTCTCTATTTTATCTCAAATTTTAATTGTATGTTGTGGATATGATTGGCCGATGTGTTTAGCATGCTTGGATATTTGTATGTGTACATGGTTGATGTTGGATTCAGATTACAAAAATTGAATTGATAGTCGAAGGATTAGTTAATTATTGATTAAGAATTAAAGTCAGCTATTGGGGGATGGATTGGCATTGATAAAACTGAACTTGAATTTATTTTGATTCATTGATTATTGTTTGATTTAAAATAGATGTCAACTTTGTCAAACTCGATAGTATTATGTTCTAGGTTGAGAATTGATAGGCAAATCTTAGTGTGGGTATGCAAAATTTAGGGCTTTTGGATTGTTAAATGTTTGAAATATTTGTTTAATGGTTTCATTTTTTGTATTTGGATAAATTATACTCATTTATCCGGGGAATGTCCCGAGGTTATTTGTATTATTTTATCTCTGAGAATTCTTCGAGGGAGTTGTAATTGAGACAGTGCATGATCAAGGACTGAGGCACCGGGTGGGGCATAGTTTAGGATTAGTGTAGGTTAGCATAGGTTTATATTTTAGTACCTTTTTATTTTGGGTCTGTAATAAATTGGACTGGACATTGTTTTTGAGTTTGGATTGTTTGGTTGTTTGTGGTCTTATTGAGTGTTATGATAGTTTATGCATTTCATAGTGTCGTACTAGCTGATATACCCCATAAAGCGACCGTTGTTGAACTACAGGACTGAGGGGAGCCTAACACCTTCCCCTCGATCAATAGAATTCCTTAACCAGAACCTCTGTTTGTGGACCCATTTTAAAAAGTCAAAAATTATTTTGGAAAAAGATTTCCCAAGGTGACTTGACACACCAGATTTATGCCAAGTGATGACTCTGAGTTTAAATATAAAAAATCTTTTCAATTTTTTTTTTAATTTTTAGTCACTTTAATAATGAAACCCTTTTCGATTTAAAATATTTTTTTTGTAAAAATAGGGTGTGACAGCTCTGACGACTCTGTTGGGGAGTTTTAGAATTCAATCTTCATCATTGAGCTGTATCGGCTTAGTATGACACTATAGGAGTGTAGATATTTTATGTGTGATATTGTTTGTGTTATTATTTTATCATTGCTTTGCAGTTATGTGCTACGTGTTTATAGTTTTTTCTTATTTGTTACCACTTTATAGCTGTCATCAAATGCATTACACAAGTCAATTCTTTCATAACAAGTCCCAGAGTACACATCGTGTACACTAACCCTATTTAAGTCACCTTTATTTTAGGAGGGGAGTTGTCAGATGTATGGAGAATGTGGAAAGCAATCACAACCACTATCGACCGTATGCTCTCCCGAACAACCTTGTTAGTGGACCCTATCCTCGGTCATCCATTAGGTCATGTTTATCTGCATCATATTGAGACCTAGAGGGATTTACATAGTCCTTTGTAGGAGACTCACCCCTAAAGCATTCCTACATACTAATTATTGCATCTTTGAGGGTAATAGGGTCATATGATGAACTGATTTGGGGGAAAACATGTGTTTAAGCAAGGAAAAGTTAGATAAAATAGAAGAAAAAAAGAATCATAGATTTTAGGAGTTCTTTATGTATTTTATTTTCGACAATCAAAAAATCAAAGATATTTTTTCACCTTTTTGCATCCTTTTTCTCAAAAACACAAAAGATCAAAAAGATTTTCCTTTTATTTTCTTTAGCATGCATCCATAAATTCAAAAATTTCAAATTTTTTTCTTTATTAGCAGCTTTTATAAAAAAAAAATTCAACAAAAAAGGTAGAATTTTTGTACATTTCATATAATTAAAATACCAAAAAGATTTTCCTTTCATAGTTGTTGGTGTCATTTTTATGTGAAGAGTCAAATTAAAAACTCAAAAAAGATTTTATTGACTTCTTTCATAGTCTGTTTTGGTCGTCTCTTAAGTCAGAGTTTTAGTCAATTCTTTAATCTTTAATTGTCCATGCTGGACAAACTATGCACACCTGATTCTCCTATCTAGGGAGTGAGATACGTAGACAATCCTTCTAGGGTTCGGTGATCTTATTTAAAAAATCTAAAAAGATTTTCTTCACTCTTCAATTAGAATAGGTGTTTCATATATGCCTTGAAAATAAAAATCCAAAAAGATTTTTCTTAATAGTCTTAGGTTTCATTTTGAGATGAAATTCAAAATTGAAAATCGACAAAGATGTTTTGTCAGTATCTTTTGAAAATAATGATAAAATAAAAAGAAAAACAAAAAAATAGACTTTCTCTTCATTTTAGATTAGTTGTATGCACGTGTTGCAACATCTGAAAAATAAAAAAAATATTTATTTGATAATTTTAGGTTTTATTCAAAAATATTGTATAAATATCTTTTGAAAGAAAAAGAATTCTTGTAACGCACACACTACAGGAACAAAGTCAAACGATAGACTCTCCATACCAACAACATAAATATAAGTAAGATAAGACTCGCAACCCCTTGAAATATGCCTCCTAGCACGAACATAAGAAATAATCCCCATTGACTTGCTGTCAACCGCTCCTTGCCACATGACTGAGGGTATGTCGAGAATGGCTAAGGTAACAGGCTTTGCAAATTTATGTGGGTCTAATCTATGAAAATTGTATTTTCAAAGCAAACCCAATATTCCCTTATGCTTAAAGAGTAATTACCCTAAATAATAGGTGAAATTCGAGCTACATTGGTGCTAAGATCAAGTCACCAAGTATTAGGTATTTTGGAAAAAAAAAGGGAAATCAACCATGAACTTGAAGGAATCTTACCATAAATTCAAAGGAAAATCACAAAATAATCGTTATCCAAGCTCCCCATATCACCCAAAAGCACTAGACTTAAGATTTCTTAATATTTAGGGTGTAAATCTCATGGAAATGGATGAAGAAGGGTGAGAAATAGGCTTAAAGGGGGATATTTATACCCTTCCCAGGTGCTCGGGAGTTGCTATCGTGATTTGACCCTCAAGATCATGGAATCTTATGGCTACCAGGTGAATTGCTATCACGGCATATGATATCCAATCGTAGAACTTGTGAGGAGCTACCAGATTTTTATTCACGATCCATAGCCCGCGATTGTGGGTGTACCATTACAGTTTAGACTTTCCAAGTCTCTAGTAACCCTTTGGGATTTATTCAAAATCTCGTATATGCAAATTAACTATGCTACCCTATTAAATTTAATATTTTAGACTCAATGGTGCAGGTGAAATTTCTATTCGAGATTGTTTTGACTAAAAGTGGGTCCCACACATATATTTCATTTTCTTAACTTTCTAACCAATACGTTGAAATAAGCTCGGGTTCCTCAGGACCCAAACTAAGAGTCCACCTAGCTTAAATTTGAAATTTTAGAGCTGTTGGATAGTCAAAATTGGCATACTAGGTCGTTTGACTGAAATTTTTGCCCAGTAACTAATTTGAGCTATCAAAGACTTAAATAGAGAATTGGCTCTAAAAATAAAATAAATTGCTCGATAACTAAACTGTCATCCCATTATGTTTGAAATGACCGGGGGAAGCTATAGAAAAGCTCTAACAGAAAAAATAAATAGGAGTATGGAAATTGACTTGAAGGGCCATTACAAAAGTTCATTCAAAGACAATTCAAACCCAAACTAGACTAAGGTGTCAAATCCCGTTACAAGGTGATAATCAAGCTTCATTATATCTTGAGATAACAATTTTGCCTAAGGAACAAGTAGGTGAGTTGAATACATCTATGTCTGGTCCCTTAATCAGCTAAATCATCCAATTCTAATAAAAATACTGCCATGTAACCTAAAACTAGGACAATATCATATGAATACTATTATGAAGCTCAATCTAAGAGAAAGGTAATCCTAGCCAACATGGACACTGAAGAATTCCTGATAAAGTCTACTAAAATGGCAATTTACCCTTCTGAGCAGTTTCTACATAATACCACACTATCAAAATAGTAACCTACACATTCATATAAGAACAATACTACCCATATTATAATTTTATACTTTGTGCCCAAAATTAACTCTAAATACCATGTTAGGCCACTTGCATAATCGCACTTTCAAAACCGTCAACATGTCCCTTTATGCTCAAGGATCATTTTCCCTTAACAATAGGAAAATTTTGAGTTCAAATGATACTAAATTAAGCACATCAAGATTCTAGGGATTTATGACTAAATTGGGGAATTAAACCAAGAATTAGAAGGGATCTTACAATGATTTCAATGAGGAAATGGCTATTCTGAGCTCTCCAACACCCCACAATCTCCCAATGATTAGTCTCTCAATTTTCCACACTCTCTAAGGCTTTAATGCTCTTGAGACTTGCGAAAAATGGGCGAAAATTAGGTAAAATATTGGATTTAATGCCATTCTAGGTGCCTCTTAAGCGGCCACTTGACCGCTTAAGTGGTCACCACTAAAGTGGTCAATGGATGCTTAAACGATCCCCGCCTCATGGATAACCTTTGCTAAAATGATCAAGATATCACTTAAGTGACAAACACTTTAGTGAACTGCCTTCCTTTAAGTGACTTTGGAGGAAAATCCATAGCCATAAAAGTGACCTTTTGACAACTAAAGTGGCCTTCACTAAAGCAACCGACAGTTTACTTTAGCGGATGCATCAACTGAAACTTGGAATCTTCCAAGTTTCTATCAACCCCTCGGGATTCAATCAAAATCCCATGAATGTTAAAAAACTATGATACCCTATGAAATTCAACATTATAGAATCAATGGAGACATAATAAATTCCAGTAGGGTCACTTTGATGAAATTTGGGCCCCATACTTAAGGGCCATTTTTACCAAATTCTGACCAATAGGATGAAATAAGTCTAAAAGCCTTAAAACCTAAACCAATGGTTTTTGAAGCTGATACAACTATCAAAATTAGCATATGATGTTGTTAACCTAATGTTTATGCTCGTTAGCCAAATGTTACTAGCAAAGACTTCAAAATAGAAAATTGGCTTTAAAAACCAAATGAACTACCCCATAACTGAATTGTTAGCTCCAATAAGTCAGAAATGACTTGGAGAAGCTGACTTGTTGGAGCTATAGGAAAGCTCTAAATGGCATAAATATATGGAAATACAGAAATTAACCTGAAGGGACATTACATATATGGCTACAGTTATTTTTATTTTTGCTATTGGGGTCTACTTTCCAGTATTATTGTGTAGAACTTTAGATTTTAAGACTAAGAATATTCAACACATAACATAGGAAACCAAATTTGAATCTCAATATTCCAAGACTGCATGGATGGGTTTGCAGCTGTGAACTAAATTCATGACTTATGAAACTAGACCAAGACTCATGGAAATACTCATGGAAAAATTCCTTCAATACAATAACTTCCCCTATTTCCATGATTTACAACATGGTCAATGGAATGAAACTACAAATCATGAACTAAGTCGTGGCACCTTGCCTAAGAGTTATAAAATTTTCTTGAAAAGAACTAATGATAATATTGATTATAAAATCAATCCATAATTCATGAAAATAAACGAGCATTCATAGAACAACTTCAGGAATTATAGAATAAAACTAAGATTTCTAAAATGGAACTAGGATTGCTGAACTAACATGTGATATAAAAACCAGTAATTTTTAGCAATGTTCTAAAAAAGGCATTTTTGACCTTTTCTTTTTATTTTTAACCCCATCCCATTATTTTTTAGTTCAATCTCTTATTATTCTCTCCCAACCAAAGCAAGATCAAGTTCCTTAAGCAAATCAAGAACCCTGGCAAAGTTCTTAAGAGTCCCACTTTTCATTCATGTATTCTTTTCAGGTATTCAAGAATTTAGTGATGGATTTTCCATCCTCATATCCAAGTACTTGCAAGATCATAAGTAATTGTGTTCATATCAATTTTTTTTCCTGAAATTATCAAAGTTTATTACTTTATATGTTTAACTTGATTTTTGTGAAGGGTTTCCATGATCTTATGATTACTATATAAATTTCTTATTTATACAGTGAAACTCATGCTTTAAGATATTTACAAATGATGAACTCGATATTAAAAATATATACCTTTTAGATAAAAGATTTTCCGCATATGATTCATGATATAAAATTATGCAAAGGCTCACAATAGTATAGTTTTATAGATATGTTGAGAACTTACTTAAACTATAATTCAATTATTCTACGTGATATGATATGAGCTCTAATATATGTTGGGAGGAATATTTAGCACCGAGAGGATAAGGGTTTAGATAATCTAAGTCTCATAAATATGTTATCATCGTAGGTTTCTTCTAAAAGGCATAGTTTTAGCTTTATATATTCATAGTTCTAAACCTTGGCTAGTCAGAACAACCTTTCTAGTGTGGGTATATGATGTTGGGAAACATGAGCTCACATGGTTTTGGTCGGTTTTAAGAAAATCCCTATATGTATAAAATTTATGGTAATACTATCTATGTACCCATGAAATACATTTATGCAGACTTCAACTATTATGGTTCCCCACAGATTTATGACTTTATGATATTAGTATTATGAATATGAAGGATTCTTTTTATGCTAATTTCAACTAATATGTTTTTCTTCATATTTTTAGCATTTTTGAGATTTTAAATGATTTTACTCATGAAACATTCTTAAAATTTAAATCATGTTTTAACCTATTCCTCAAATGATTTAATATTCAGATTTACAACTTTATATGTTATTATATTTAACCCTTTTTTTTAGTTTTATGTTATTTCTATATGTATCTTATTTACCAATACATTCCATTGTATTGGATATATCTTGCACTATATCCTTTCATAATGTAGATCCATGTACTCAAATTTAAGATTTGCTACTAGATGTTCTGTAGCACCAGACTTTCAGCGCATTGGTGATCTCTCTTATCATCCAACAGATAAAAAGTTGATTTAGTATCCTTTTTAGTTTATTTTAGAATTTGATTCAATAAAGGCTATGTGATCTTTTCACTGTTTGAATCCTATGTGTGTAATAGAGGATTCACTAGACTATAATCATGTAGTTTTTGAAAATCTTCCATTTATTTCAGTTATGTCTTAATAAAGGTCGCGTTTTTCAAATTTAGCCCATTTTTATTGTTTCTGTTTTCGCTTTTGTTTTGATATTCATTTTATTCTATAGGCATGCTATGCCAAGTGTCTTCTTTAATCACTAGAGAGAAGCTAGTTATGGCTCAAGGCTAGGGTGTAAACTCGGATAGTGAGAAACTTGGTATCAAAACACAGAGTTTAAGTGTCCCAAGGAGTCTATGAATTAGTGTCTATAGGATATTATTTATGGTTGTGAGGGTCCCACTTCTATAGATGAGGTACTACAAACATTTGAGTAAAATTTTTTCATTCTTTCATATTCTAGATTGTACAATAGAGTGGTCCCTAAAGAAACTTATGCATATTCATATGTTTCTCCATGTTCCTTTGACTACACCTTATCTTTGAAGTGTTAGAGATAGTATAGCTCAAGAACTTTATCAATGTCGTTCTTTCAGATAGAACCAGTAGGAGGTCAACAGACTGTATAAGGTCTTGAGAGGAGCCCATTAGTGAATTTAATTTTATTTGATTTGAAAGAACACCCCCTTATTTTTGCTCATAGAAATAGTGCATTGATCCAAAGTATGATATACTTCTAGACTCTTTTTTGAAACTTAACATAAATAAGACCCGTAAGGGGGAAATATGTCTTAGAATGCTTGGGTAGTGTTGTTACCCAAGAGATAGTATGATTTGTAGCATTATGATCCATGTGTGGTTGAATGATCCAAAGTTAGAAGTGTGAACTTCGAAGTACAGTAGCCAATACAGTGGGCACAATGTTTGGCTAAAACAAGTATCTAGAGTTATGTATTAATTAATTTAGTAATAAGGTGATAGGTTCTCAATTACCAACATAGGGGTATAATGAGTTTTGTGTAAATCCTATAGTAGTATAGAGAAAGAGCCACTATGCATGAACTAGGGGAGAATTTCATAAGGGCTTATTAGTGAATTAGTAAAGGCTCAGTATAAATCTTAAATCTTGTTAGGAAAGAGATGTATAGTGAGATACTAAAGAAGGTTAGTGATGTTGTGAAGAAGAATATTCTTGTAGGCTGGAGTTAGATAGGAGATATGGTTGAGATTGATTATTTTGTCACTAATTTTTAGTGGACTAGTGTGCCTTGACCCTTACCTTGTAGCTGTAAGTTTGTGTAGTATGTGAGGAGATGTGTTACCATCCATGTCTAGTGATAGATACTAAGCTTGAACCATAAATTATCATTAGGTAAAAATAATGATAAATGGTTGGAAATATGTCAAGACCCAAATAGTAATGAGTGGCACCCACATTAAACCTCCAGTGGGATAATCATCTAACCCAATCATTTCCCAACACTTACCCATTTTATGACAAGATAATAGCAAAACTCAACTTAAATGATTTCTATCTCCAAAAAAAAAAAATTAACTATAGAATGTGAGATAATTGAACAACCTATTACACTCCCTAAGTCCCAAAATTCATCATTCAGGAACTCGAAAGTTAAACGTGTCTAAGAAACATCCAACTAACAGAATGCTAAACAATCTTATTTCTAAAAAAAAATGTAAGAACCAATCATGAAGATCCACAACAACCCAAAGGACTAGTGCTCACCCTTGGATAGGTATCAATTATCAAATGCTAGATGAAAGGTCATTTATAATACTCTGGAACACTTTCTACACTTAATAGGAAAAGATCAGAGGGCATCCGTACATACCATTATGTACTGGTAGGTATCATAGGCCAACTCAACTCAAAAATATACATACAACATAAATCTTATACAAGTAAACTAGCTTTAACACATAGCAAATAATTCAATAAAATCAATAAGCACATCATATACGAGCAATAATGCTATAAACAACCATATAAGCAACTATCAACCATAACCCAATTAACCACAAAATAAGTAATCATGGTATAAGTAGGAACTTTATCCATATTAATCTCACAATTAGAGCACCCTCAGTTCAAAATCCATTATTTACTATATAACATCTCTAAACTCCACTAATCTATACACACATACACTATGAGACTTATTTTGGCCCACTAGTCATGGCCGACATGGGACACCTTTAGCACATGTACCATATTGGGTCATGGTACCCAATCCATAAAAATCAATAACATCAATAACCAAATCCAATAACATTAATAACTAGATCCTATTAGCATACCACCCAATCCTCTATCATCACATTATATGCACTTTATGAAATATGCAAACTCTTAAGATTCATTATATTGCACTATATTTACTACTACAGATTATAAACATAATTTAGGTTATTCAGATATCAACAATTCAACTATCAACAAATACATGTATGTTCGGAAGCCAATCAACGAGCATCCACTTTAGGACCATACATGAAATCAAATTAAGTCTAAACTCTAATTATACTATAACCTACCTAAATCTAACGAACCCAAAAGCAAGATAGTCAGCATGAGCCTTTTCTTTCCTCAATACCTCAAAATGATCAAAGTCTAAAAACATACAAATAAAAGTAATTAACCACTTACACTTCCACTCCAAGCCACAGGGATAAAAGCTCACTAATTTCACTCTTTTTATATCTTAAAGAATAGTATATTGGGTATTATCTAACACCCTAGAACTATTGCTAGGCAAAAGTAGGAGTACCTATAAGGTTTATCTACCTATTCAATAAATTAGGGATTAAACAAAAGAATTTAATTAAACTCATCTTTTCTAATGATTCTAACCCCAATAGTAAAAATGTAATAACTTTCTAGGTCATTTTTGTATTTTTGCTCATTTTCACTATTTATATCTTTTCTATAGCTACCTCGAGTCATTTATGAGCTGCTAGACTGATAGTTTGGTTACCGAGTTATTTGTTTAGTTTTTAGAGCCAATTCCCTATTTTGAAGCCTTACTTGTTCAAATTTGCTAATGGGCAAAAACTTTAGTCAAATGACCATGTATTCCAATTATAACAGTTTTAACATCTCCAAAACACAGATTTTAGGTTTGGTGGACCTTCGGTTTTGGTCTCGAGGCTCCCTACTTATTACGAGCTATTGGTCGAGAGTTAAGAAAAGTGCCAAGTGGGTATGGGACCCATTTTTCATCAATATAACCTCGGATGGAAATTTTGACTACTCCATTGAGTCTAGAACATGGATTTTGATAGGTTAGCTTAGTTTGTTTGCATATACGGGATTTTAGATGAAATCCAAGAGGTTGGAAAAGACTCAAAAAAATTCCAAGTCTCCAACTAGTGTATAATACCCAGTGTGACCGCTAAAACAACCCTCTGGGCACTTTAGAAAAGGGAACTTTAGCAGCTATTAGGCATTTTACTAGTCCTAGATCATCCAACAGTTACCGCTTAAAGGGACTAGCGCTAAAGCGACCCATGGTCTACTTTTGAAGCCTAGCTTATGGGGATGGGTATCAATTTAGAAAAACCCAAGAACTTTAGCAATGATTGCTAAAGTGGCCCAGACCCATTTTAGCAGCACCTGGTGCTTATAAATTCCCCTTTTTGCTCGATTTCTTCCCACTTTTCACCCATTCTCAAGAGAGTAAAGCCCTAAATAGTGTGGAAGCTTTGGAGAATCATTTGTGGGTAATTGTGGAGCTTTATTATCATTAAGTTATACAATTCTTCATTGGATTTATAGAAATATTCCATTAATGTCATGATTAATTCTTTCATCCTATTCTAAAATCCCTAGAATTTTGGTAGCTCGATTATAGCACCAGTAGAGCTTGGAATTCACCCTTTGTTAAAGGTAAATATTCTTTGAGAACAGAGGGTCATTGTGTTGGTTTTGAATATGTGATTCCATAAATGAGCCCCTTATGGGATTTTAATCTAATTTTGGACCCAAAGCACAATAGTGAAATATGGGTATAATTATTCTTATTGTGATGAGTAGATAGTGATTTTGATAGCGTGGAACCTTTCTGAAGCTTCTTAGAAAGGAAAATCAGCGGTTTAGTAAATTCTTTAAGCTTTTCTTCAATATTCCAGTTGGCTAGGTTTACCTTTTTCATAGATTGAGCTATCTCGTAGTTTGATTATGTTATTATACTAGATATGGGATCGGATTTAGGTGTTAGAGGTATGAATGAGAATATTTGGATTAGTTGAGCCATTCAGGCTATCGTAAAACTATAAATTAGGAGTATCCAAGCAAAGGTTTCATCGACATTGTTGGTATAAGAGCAAGTGTCTAGTAGAGTCTCATAGATCAGAATAATGACATCTATTTCATATATTTGGGAGGCTATAGGACACTCTTAGGATTTCTTCACTTCTTTCACTTATTTTATGATAAGAGTATGAGTTGGTTTTTAAAGCATTTCTTTGGTTTTATTCTGTTGTAAATGGCTAGGATGTGTGCTATGCTATACGAGATGAGGATCCAAAAATTAATCCTAGAGATTCTATCACTATTTGCAGATGACCTAGAAGTCATGGTCAACCCAGGGATGTAACCCCAACTAGGGTCCAGGATAAGGGGCCTTTACTAGATCCTATTCTTGCTTTCAAGCCAGAGATTCTTCTGCTCCAGTCGGGGGTGTTGAGATTTATTTCTTTAGTAGTGATCATAGATAGTTTGGTTTAGTTTTAGGGATTGGTTGGTGGTTTATCATTTGATGTTAAACAGTCTGTAGATTAGAGTTATACTTAGGTAGGGGCGTAACCTATAGCTATAGCTCCCAGAGTTGAGGTCCTTACCGTGTTGGTAGTTGCTTAGCTAGTAGTTGCCTAGCCTGCAATGTCTACGGAGGAGAAGAAGATGTTGTGCAGATTTTTGAGATTGGCTCTGCTTAGGTTTTCTAGTGCACTAAGCAAGGAAACATATGTTTTTTTGATTTTTTGTAAGGATAGACTTTGCAATTTAGGCCTTATTTAAATGTACGGTTTAGATTAAACTACTTTTTAGTTATTCTTGGCAGCTCAATATTTGTGGAAAGGTCATCTTTATTCCGGGCCAGCTAGATTTCCCTCTTTGACATGGACCTAATTCTTTGAGATCTTCTTGGAGATGTATAAGCCCCATAGTCTCAAGATTTTTTTGAGGAATCAATTCTCGTGATTGGAGTCGAGCTCCATGACTTTTGTGAAGTTTGAATCTTGATTTCATGAGTGTCTAGGTATGCTACTTCTATTTTGACCATGAATATGAGAGGGTTCGTTGCTTTGTCCGAGGAATGAGACTTCTTCTTTGCATATGTACACAAAGTTTGGCTGCTATAGGTAGGTCTTCTACTGAGGTTTCTGATCATGCCTAGCCTATGGAGGAGATGTATCATAAAGCCTAAGGAGGAGACGATAAGAGGCCGCAATACCAGGGTAGGTTAAGTGGGGGCTGTAGTAGCTCCCAGTTTAGAGGCAGTGGTTCTTAGATTCAGTCTAGTAGCCTCGTATTGGCCGCGCTTTATATTATTAATGGAGGCCAGTATGGATCAAGAGATCTTCCTAGCTAGGGTTATGTGATGTCTTTGGGGGTTTCGTCTTTTTCCTATTTTAGTAGTCATGGTAGTTATTCCTAGTCAGTCAGATCTCTGGTTTCAGTCCAGTGCATGGTGCATGTTTATCTGTAGAGGTTTTGGTCATTTCTTGAGAGAGTTCCCCAAGTCGTGGAGCAATTATTCCTTCAGCCTAGAGTGTTCAACCTATTAGGGCAGTTCATCCCTTAGCTAGAGGTGGTATACATAGTCGTAGAGATGGTCTCTAAGGTGCTTGTGAAAGTTCTCAGGTAGGTAGGATAAGAGGTCAGTTAGGAGCCCAACCAAGTGGCAGGCATGGTCAGTTATATACCATACCTACTAGACCCGAGGTTGATTCTTCAGATGTTGTTATCACAAGTACGATCTTGGTATGTCGTCAGTCGAATTTTGTTTTATATGATCCGAGATCCACTTATTCTTATGTATCTTTTGATTATCCTCCACAGTTAAGAGTTATATTAAGATTCATTACTATTATGAGTATCTGCTTTTGTGGGAGATTCTTTAGTAGTAGATCGGGTTTTCAGATCATTTGTTATGACTTTTTGAGAGTTTGATACTCAGGATGGTCTTATTATATTAGACGTGGTGGATTTTGATATGATTCTGGGCATGGACTGGTTATCCCACTAATAAGCGGTCTTGGATTGTTTTGGAAAGACCCTTACCTTCGCCATGCCCGATGTACCCCTAGGAATATGGTAGGCAGTAGTTAGCGATGAACCAACAGAGATTATTTTTTATATTTGTGCTAGGAGGCTTATTTTGAGGGGTTGCGAGTCTTATCTCACTTATATTTCTCATGTTAATGTGGAGAGTCCATCACTTGACTCTAATTCTGTAGTTCACGAGTTTCCTGATGTTTTCCCTACCAATCTACCTGGCCTTCCTCTCGAGCATAGTATTAAGGTTCTTATTAATCTTTAGCTGGGCACCAGACCTATTTCTATGTTACCTTATTGTATGCCTACTGCCAATCTTAAGGAGCTAAATTCTAAGTTTTAGGATCTTCTTTGTATGGGTTTCATTAGATTGTGTGTCTCCTTGGGGGGCTCCTATGTTGTTTGTGATGAATAAGGATTGCTCCGTGTGTATGTGTATTGATTATAGGCAGCTTAATAATGTGATGGTGAAGAATTGTTATCCTATGCCTTACATAGATGATTTGTATGACCAGCTTCAGGGAGCAGTGGTCTTCTCAAAGATTAACTTGAGGTCCAGTTAACATCAGTTGAGGATTTAGGCCGAGGATATCTCTAAGACAGCCTTTATATCATGGCCCAAACCAGGGCCTGGCAATGACATGCATCCCAAGTCCCATGATTGCCCCCTTCATCCAATCAACCCAACATAACACGTCTCAGAGTTGGATAAATTTCGAACATACAACAAGGTATGCGTTTAATTATATAAAGACATCAAAGTATAAACATAATCAATACTATCAGGTATCGACGTTAATGCCAATACCAATACCAATTCTGATACTACTACCAACTCTGCCCATACAAACAATAGTTTGAGAAATCCTCTAATTAAATCCAAATAGTATTTGGTCGGGACATGCCCCCGACCATAGCTAAAACAAAGTGTAAATAAAGTCTGAAAAATATAATAAATAGACTATGAAATGAAGCCTTCCGAAGTATGGAAGCTCACAACTTCAATATCAATTCACAACCCATCTCGAACACCTGATCACTGCACAGGAAAAGTAGAAGAAAGTTTGGTCCCTGTATCGCGTAAGGATACAACGTTTGAAGACGGTTAGCAGTTGGAACACTAGCATGTAACTCAGGGATAGAGGAACGAAATAATACCATCATTCAAAACCAAGTCAAATAATCTATTCAATCATATGCATACATATATATAGTGTTGGGATAGGGAGCAAGGCTTAGAATGAGCTTTTAAAACATTAAAATGGGTTATGTAGCGTAACCATCATATAACAAGGCACCCATGGGCTATATGGGACTAGCTCTCTTCGAGCTGAAAGGGCCCAGTGTGTGTAGTTGCATGAATCAGAGAATATCCATAACCGTATATGCCATTATGCGGTACTTGAACCATCTGGCATAATCAAGGTGACTTTAGCACCATTGTATACAATATGGGGGAATCGAACATCTTATTCATATATTTATTCGGGGGACTTGAACCTCCCGGTTATATTGAAACCCCAGCGACTAGTGCAGTTTCCAGTGTTTATTCAGACTCTACTTTAATGAACCAGCTACACATCCCACTTTAAAGCCCAATTAAAACATTATTTACATATATACCCAACCATTAATCATATCACTTACCAAAGTTATATTGTTGGTATCATCATACCAACCCTACTTGCAAGCGTACAACATGCCATAACCATTATTAATCAACCTTGGGACTCGAACATATTGTCAAAACAAAGACATCAATTCAATTCAACATATAGGTACTCAAACCCATTTAACCAATGAAATCACCAAGGTTACCATTCAAATCAATTTATCGCCAACAAGGCCTTCATAAACCATTTACCAATCATCAACATTGATAGGCTAATGCCTTAGTTCAAAACACAACTCATATGTGACAAGATTCTTCTCATTGACATTTTCACAAATAGGTTGTGTGCGTACCATTATCAAACCATTATTCAAACCCAAAAACCATCAAGTTAGGGTTAACCATGACCCTTTAGTTTAAATCATAATTCCCAAGCTCCCACATGTGCAAAACCATTATTAAAACATGTATAATCATAATTGGAAACATGAGAAAATAATACTCGACATTATGCATTCAAACCCTCAACCATAGCTTTAAAAACCACCATTTATGAATGATGAAAAATATTTAAAACACATGAGTTTTGTGAACTAACAATGAAGGAAGAGTCATATGCTTGAGTTACGAAGATTCACGAAGATATTGTGATCCTTAAGCCTCTAGATGACCACCTTGAAGATACCCTAGCCCAATCTTCTAGAGAGGTTTTTAGAGAGTGTTTAGAGAGTGTTTCGATCTTATAAAGTGTAGAATGAAATCCAAATGTATTATAAGACGTGGGGTATTAAGGGCTTGGGGCAGGAAATATCCAAAATACCCTCAGATTAAAAGCTGTAAAAAGAATGCAGTGGGGGGTACGATTGGACCCTTCAACTCATATCCACATCATACGAGTGATACCCTCAAATGTCACTTGATCAGAAATTTGGACATAACATTCTATCCAACATACGACTTCTTTACCTAACTCGTATCATCATAATATGACTAGTATCCTCAAGTTGTACCCTAGGTAGATCATCAAAGTCAAGACACTGGACAACATAAGGTTTTTACCCTACCTCTCGTCACTTGAACATATGACTTGTATGGAGTATTCTTGTATCTAGAGCAGAACATGGCCAATATCACACTGACCAACATATGACTAGGGTCCCTAGACCGGTAACCACACCATACGAATCATGGTGTGAGTTGTATGATGATAAGAAGGTTCAAGACTCAAGAAGCACGGGGCAAAGTTTGGCGTGTTTCAGTCTCCTCCTTTAGGATCATCTATCCTCGAATGATGGGACGAAGCAATACAAGCACGATGAGGCCTCAAACATCTCTGATATTACCTTTAAGATAGGAAACAAAATAACAAGGAATTCACAATCTATCATCAACAAAGATAAAACACAAAATATTAAGAAAAACACATACCTCAAGCACAATTTTCCAAAATTGGGAATATGAATGGATACTTGGACTTCATGTCCTCCTCAACTTCCCAAATAGCTTCCTCAGAATTTTGGTTCCGCCATAGAACCTTCACTGAAGCCACATCTTTCATTTGCAACTGACAAACTTTCCAATCCAAAATCCTCATCGGGACCTCTTATAGGACAAAAAATCCGAAATACCAGTGGTCTCTAAGGGGACAACCAATGAAGGATCACCCACACCTTTTTGCAAAATAGACACATGGAATGCCGAATGAATGAAACTTATGCTAGGGGGAAAATCCAACTCGTATGAAACTTTACTAACCCTTCTCAAAATCAAGTATGGGCCAACATATCGTGGACTAAGCTCCCCCTTCTTTCCAAACCGCATTACTCCCTTAACGAAAGACAACTTCAAGAACACCAATTTCCAACCTCAAACTCCAAATCCCTCTGCCTTACTTTCACACTCTCCAAAGCTTGGTGAACCAAATCTAGGCCAAACATTTCTGCTTCACTAACCTCAAATCTCCCAATAGCAGATATACACCTCCTACCATACAATGCCTCAAATGGGGCCATACCAATGCTAGAATGGTAACTATTGTTATAAGCAAATTAAATCAAAGGCAAATGGTCAAACCAACTACCACCATAGTCTATCATACAGGATCACAACATATCTGCTAAAGTCTGAATAGTCCTTTTGGCTTGCCCATCACACTGCGGGTGAAAAGCCATACTAAGACTCACTTTAGTTCCCAAACCACGCTGAAAAAAGTGCCAAAATGCAATGAGAAATGAGTACCATGATAAAAATAATTGAGATAGGCACACAATGCAACTTTACCACTTTCTGAAGGTACAACTTAGCATAATTCTCAGCAGAATAAGTAGTCCTTACGAGAAAAAAGTGAGCGGACTTAGTCATCCTATCTAAGATGACACAAATGGAGTCACACTTATTCCGCAACCGTGGAAGGCCGCTAACAAAATCCATATTAATTATCTTCCATTTCCACACCGGTAGTTCAATCTCTTGGAGTATCCCACCGAGCCTCAGTGCTCTACCTTTACTTGTTGACACACCATACATTTAGCCACAAAGTTAGCTATACCCCATTTCATGTTGTTCCACCAATACATCTCCTTAATGTCATGATACATCTTTGTTGAACTAGGATAAACCATATACCGTAATTCGTTCCCTTAGCTAAAATCCTACCTCGCAATCGATCAACATCGGGAACACATAACCTCCCTTGGTAACTCAAGATACCATCATCGCAGATCATGAAGGCCATCTCTTTTGTTTACCTACATCATCCTTGATTTTTATCAAGAGAGTATCTATTACCTGCTTCTTCTTTATTTTTGAAGAAAAAGATGATTTTGCCACTTATTGCACCAATACACCACCATCCTTAGAGTCTAATAGACGAACTCCAAGGTTAGCCAAATGGTGAATATCCTTTATCAATTCTCATTTATCCTTATCCACATACGATAAGCTACCCATGGAAAACATGCTAAGAGCATTAGTAGCCATATTAGCTTTACCTAGATGGTAGTGAGACTCATATCATTGTCCTTCAGCAACTCAAGCCACCTCATTTGCCTTAGATTAATCTCTTTTTGTGTGAACACATACTATAGGCTCTTATGATCAGAAAAGATATTAACGTCGACCCCATACAGATAGTGATGCTGATTTTTCAATGCAAATACCACAACGAACAACTCCAAGTCAAGAGTTGGATAGTTCTTCTTATGAACCTTGAACTATCTAGAGGCATAACCAACCACCTTACTATGCTGCATCAAAGCATAACCTAAACCAACCTGGGATGCATTACAATAGACCACAAAACCCTAGGTACCCTCAAGTAGAGTCAAGACCAGAGCTGAAGTTAACTTATCTTTAAAATTCTCAAAACTACCCTCGCAAGTGTCAGACTAAAAGAACTTTACCTTCTTCTAAGTCAACTTAGTCAATGGAGCTGCGATAAATAAAAAGCTCCCCAAAAACCTCCTGTAATACCCGGCTAAACCCAATAAGCTCTGAATATCGATTGGATTCGTGGGGCTAGGCCACTTCTTAACTATAATAACTTTCTGAGGATCCACCATAATTCCTTCACTAGACACAACAAAATCCAAAAAAGTTATGATATTTAGAGAATTTAGAATACAACTATTGATCTTTAAAAGTCTGCAACACTAGACAGAGGTGATTGGCATGATCCTTCTTACTCTTAAAGTACACCAAAATGTCATCAATGAAGATAGTCATAATTAGGTCTAGAAATTGATAAAAGAACTTATTCATCAAATCCATGAATGCCGAAGGGGCATTGGTCAAGCCAAATGACATCACCAAGAACTCAAAATGCCCATACCGAGTATGGAAAACTGTCTTAGGGATATCCACCTCCTTAATCTTTTAATGATGATACCCGTATCGAAGATCGAGCTTAGAGAAGAATTCGGCACCCTAAAGTTGATCATAGAGATCATCAATTCTCGAAAGAGGGTACTTATTCTTTAACGTCACCTTGTTCAACTATCGGTAATCAATAAACATCCAAAGGGACCGATCGTTCTTACACACGAATAACACAGGTGCACCTCACGGGGACACATTAGGATTGATGAAACCCTTGTCTAAAAGATCCTTCAACTGCTCCTTGAGTTCCTTCAACTCAGCAGGAACTATTTTATATGGGGTAATAGAAATTGGACGAGTGTCCAGAACAAGATTAATACAAAAACCAGAAGAAACTCTAGAGGGACAATACCGCTGTATATGCCCAGTCTGACCACAAATAAAACATTGGTTCCTCCCCTTCTCGTACTGACCATAATGATGCTGACCACAGAACCTGTAGGGGGTAGGATAGTGCTGACGGGGCCTCACTGGCCTGAGATTGGGCACCCTGTGCCCTCGAAGTGTCACCACTCTAAAAAAGTTGGTATCTAGATGACCTAGGGTCGAGAGCACTAGCCATCGAATAGGAGTCAGGACTCTCCCAACTCTTTTTCATTGACCACTTTCAACTCTACTATTGACTCCCACTCAATTTTGAATACCGGAATTTCTTACTCTACCTCTCACTAATTTCAACATACTTTTTTTCTCCTCTTTGACCTGCTGCATATACATAACCAATCTGGAGATGTCCATGTCCTTGATCAACAAGACAACCTTACTCTCAAGAATTAACTCACGAGACAATTCCAAAGCAAACTTTATCATCCGGGCTCTCATACTAGATACCAATTTCGGAGCATACCAAGACAACTAATGGAGTTTCAAACATGCTCCTTGACTGTCACCCTTCCTTGTTTCAAGTTAACAAATTCTTCGTATTCCCCTCCCTTAACTCCTGAGGGAAAAAGCTATCCAAAAATACATTAAAGGAATCATCCCACAAGGCAGAATCATTATTCTCACCCATTGACTATTCCCACTCTTAGTACCTTTGGTACACCACATCCTTTAATTGGTAGGCAACAAACTCTACACCTTCAACCTTTGAAACATTGATAACCCAAAAGATCTTTTGATTTTCAATAATAAAACTTTATGGATCCTCCTCAACCTTTGTACCAGTAAATATTAGAGGATGTAACCTCATGAATTGGCCAACTATAGTGGACTCAGACGAACATATAACAACACTAGCAGAACTAGACTATTGTGATTGAGATATAACCAAATGAGTCAATAGGATAATGGAGCAATGAAAAACAACATTAGTAGCCTCCCTAGGAGGCGACTGAGTTTGAGTATCACCCTCAGAAGTAGGATCAGTGGGGAAAGAAGGGACCCTACAAGGATAGTCAAATGCAGCTACCCTTGACCAGGTCTGGACCCCAGAAGTTGGACGAGCTCCATCCATATTGTCCTACAATAGGACAAAAGAGTTTGCATGAACATCAAATCTGCTTAGAGGTATGATATGAAAGACGAGCAAATAAAAATCATAAGAATCTAAGACCTTAGACTCTACAGCTCTAAATTAAGAAAATAATAAAGGGAAACATTCTTAAATGTCTCATAGCCTCTCTCTTATAAGTGTGGTGTACTACATACCCATAAAAGAGACTCTACTTGACATGGCTTTATCAGAAACCCTATAAGACCAAACCTAGGCTCTGATACCAACTTTGTCATAACCCAAACTAGGGCCTTGTCATGACGGGCACCCTAAGTCCTACGTGGACTGGAGATTGCCCCTTCATTAATTCAATCCAACACAACACGCCTCAGATTCGGATGAATTTTGAACATATAACAAGGTAAGAGTTTAATTATACAAAGACATAAAAGTATAACCATAATTAATACTATTGGGTAACGACGTCAATGCTAATACCAATACTATTTCAGATACTACTACCGACACTGCTTATACCAATAGTAGTATGACAAAGCCTCTAATCATATCCAAAGAGTATCCAATCAGAACATGTCTCCGACTATAGCTGAAACAAAGTTCGAAATATAGAATATAAATACTATGAAATAAAGACTTTTAAAATATGGAAGCTCACCACTTCAATGTTAACTCACGAACTAACTCGAACACCTAATCACTGCATAAGAAAGGTAAAAGAAGCTCTGGTCTTTATATCGCATGGGGATACAACTTTGGAGATGGTTAGCATTTGGATCACTATCATGTAACTCAGGGATAGAGGAAAAAAATAATTCCATCATTCAAAACAAAGTCAAATCATCATATGCAATTACATATACATATATATATATATATATATATATATAGTGACAAGATAGGGAGCAAGGCTTAGCATAAACTTTTAATACCTTAACCTGGGTTGTCTAGCATAAACATAATATAATAAGTCACCCATAGGCTATATGGGCCCATTTCTCTCCTAGCTAGAAGGGCCCCAGTGCGTGTATTTGCATGAACTAGAGAATATCCACAATCGTATATGCCACTATGGGGGACTCAAACCTCTCGACATAATAAAGGTTACTTAAGCACCAATGTATACAATATGGAGGACTCAAACTTCCAATTCATATATTTATTCAGGGGACTTGAACCACCCGATTATATAGACAGTCGCACCGGTTAGAGCGATTTCTAGTGTTAGTCCTTTGGACTACTATCATGGACTGATTACATATCCCTCTTTAAATCCCAATTAAAACATTCTTTACACATATACACAAACATTAATCCAATTACTTACCAAAGGCATCCCGTTGTATTATCATACTAATCCCACTTGCAAGCGTACAATATGCCATAACTATTATTAATCAACTTTGGGACTCAAACCCATTGTCTAAATAAAGATATCAATTCAATTGAACATTTAGGGACCCAAACCCATTTAGCTAATTAAATGACATGACCCAAACCAGGTCCTTATTGTAATAGGTATCCCATGTCCAACTAGGACTGGAGACCACCCCCGTTATCCAACCCAACCAACCTATGCATATCTTGAGTCAGATGAATTCTGATAGCGTTATTATGTAACCCAAGACTTTGGGATAGGTCTATGACTGTGACCACCTAAATAATTCCAACCCTCTAATACCCAATAGATAGCCAATACCAAACTAAACTATAATCCAAAACCATAACCAAATGAGTTCCAATATAATTATATAATCCTAAAATAAAATAGGATGGAACAACCAACAATACAATAAATTGGTGTAATCCCCAATACTAATGTTAATAGCAAGGTTGACACTAATACCGATCCCACCCATTCTAGCCTATAGAAGTTCCATAAAAGCCTCAAACCAAAAGAAAACCTATATACGATTGTGATATGCCCCCAAGCATAGCCAAAACCAATATCCATAAAATATCCAAAGTATATGAAAATATTCATAACATGAAATAGAGCCTTTTAGAATATGGAAGCTTACTACTTTAAGCCAAAAGCTGATCCTAAAGGTCGATCACTATGTAAAAGGACTGGAACGGACAGTTCCTATATTGCGTGGTGATACAACCGCCCAAAGATAGGTTAGTGGGTGAACTCTAGCTTGAACTCAGGTTAAGGATAAAATAATTCCATCTAATAAAACCAAGTAAATCAACCATATGCATACAAGCCATATATATATAACTATGTCGGGAAAAAAAATTAGGTTTTGCACACATTTAAAATCATTAACCTGGGTATGTGAAGCTTAACCATCCTAAAACCACCCATGGGCTATATGAGTCCAGTGTAAACCCTGAACAGGCCCCAATGCATGTAGCCGCACAAACTGGAGATACCATAAGAGTACAGGATTTCCAAGTACCTTTTGCTCTCCATGATACATATGTACAATGTACTTAGAGGATTCCTGTGTACCTCATGGTATCATATATGGTCTCCATGACCAACCCCTCATGTTTTGCAAACATGAGTTTCCAGTGTTCATCCATTGGACTTCCACCTTCATGGTTAGCTATCACACCCTATCATTATTGCCCAATTAAAAACATTTCAACCAACCAAAATAATATTCCATTATTGTTAACTGAAGCTATAAGTAGTGGTATCATCATACCAACTATAGCTTACGAGCAATGTCCTTAGCCAACCTTTTAATGTAAGAGGATTCCTATGTACCCGTAGATTACATTATCAAGTTAACTTGGGGAAATCTCGTATACCCTACAAGTATTTTATTATTATATTTTCTTAGGGGAACCTCATGTACCCCACAAGCATTCATTACCATGTTTACTCGGGGGATTTCATTGTACCCCACAAGAAGTTCAATTAACCATAACCATGACCACCAAACCGTTCCATTTAACCATTCCAAACCATTTATACCAGTTAGGTTTCCATTACCAAACCATATCATGCAATAGATCCATTAAAAATCCAATAATTTAGTAAAATCATTATCATAGGCATTTTATCAAACATGTTGGGGGCATAGTATTTCCAAATCCAAAACCAATTTCCAAGTAACCATTCCTATGCAACCAATTATCCAAAACCACCATTAAAGTATGTATGAGCATAATTAAAACATGGGAGAACCATAACCAAATATTATAACTAAAACCCCTAATATATATTTGAAAACCCAAAACCTTATAACAATTATGCCATGAAACAATTCACAAAACATTCTTTTAGTTGGAACGAACAATATAGGAAGGAGTATATGCCATATATTGAGCAGATGATAGAGAAAAATCAGCAACACCAGCCTTAAATTATTCACCTTAGTGAAACCATAGCCTTCTGTTACCTAAAAGCCTTTGAGAGGATTAGAGTGTGTTTTCTAAGTGTTAATGAATAGAATAATAGGAAAAATAATCTCCTAAGTATGATATAAGTCGTAGGGACCTAATAGATTAAGTGGGGAAATATCCAAATTCCCCCCACTTAAAATTACATAGAAGTCTCATCGTAGGTTACAACTACCCATACAAGTCATATCCTTCAATACAAATGGTACCCACCACTCATACTCTAGGCCTCTCCTTGGATCTAACATTGTCCAACATATGACTCACCCAAAACAAGATATACACAAAAAATATGACTCATACTCTTGATTTATACCCCTAGAAGAATAACATTCAAAGAGGTTTGAACACTGTCCCCTATAGGAGCTCATGGTATGACTTGTACCTTGGCTTATGGCTAATGGTGAGCTACTTTACTTAGATCGAGGTTAAGTTACCAAGTCTAAGATTAAGTAAAGGAAATCCCCAAACCAAACAACCCGTATCTACTAATATGACTCGTATCCACCAAGCCGTATCTATTCCAGAAACAAATCCAACTGACTAACCAACATTGGTTAGCATACGACAAAACCCATACGAACCATGCCCTAACATAAAACTGGTACCCCTTTGTCGTATCTTATCCAGAAACTAAAAATTTAGGAGATTTTGTTAGGGTCGAGAACCCAGGGTGTTATAGTATCCCCCACTAGGAATATTCATTCTTGAATGATAGATAAGGTAGGGTAACTATAAATAAAGTCATTTTTATTATCAAACATTAATCAAACCTTTAATAAAATTATAAAACAAAGATGGAAAGATATTGACCTTTTTTTTAACAAAGTTTGAAATCAAAAGTATCTTTAAGAACACATACCTTCTACACGAATCCCAAGAGTAAAAAATAGATACAGATACTTGGACTTTATGTCCTCTTCTGATTCCCATGTAGCCACTTCCACCTTGTGATTCCGCTATGAAAATAATTCACAAAATATTCTTTTAGTTGGATCTAATAATGAGAGAAGGAGTAAATACCTTAAATTGAGCAGATAATAAAGAGAAATCA
Organism: Capsicum annuum; assembly: GCF_002878395.1. Taxonomy (NCBI): domain Eukaryota; kingdom Viridiplantae; phylum Streptophyta; class Magnoliopsida; order Solanales; family Solanaceae; genus Capsicum; species Capsicum annuum. The sequence continues at coordinate 28,034 of NW_025890856.1, forward strand.
CCAATACAAGCCCCAAATTGTTCACCTTAGTGAAATCATAGCCTTCATTTACCCAAAAGCCTTAGAGAGGATTCGAGTGTGTTTTCTAAGTGTTAATGAATAGAATAATAGGGAAAATAACCTCCCAAGTATGATATAAGTTGTGGGTCCCTAATAGGTTAAGTGGGGAAATATCTAAATTCCCTTCACTTAAACTACATAAAAGTCTCATCCTAGGGTATGACTACCCATACGAGTCGTATCCTCCAATATGAATGGTACCCATCACTCTTACCCTAGGCCTCCCCTTGGACCCAACACTATCCAACATATGACTCACCTAAACCAAGTTGCATCCAAAGAATATGACCTGTACCCTTGATCTATACCCTTATAAGAATAGCATCCAAAGAGGTTTAAACATTTTTCCTCTATACGAGCCTATTGTATGACTAGTACCCTAACTTATGGATCATGGTGAGCCACTCATACTCAGATCTGAGTTAAGTTACCAAGTATAAGTTTAAGTAAAGGAAAAACCCAAACTAAATAACCCGTATCCACCAATATGAGTCAAATCTACCAAGTTGTATCTATTCTAGAAACCTATCCAACCCATCAACCAACATTGGTCAACATATGAACAAACCCATACAAATTATATCCCAATATACAACTGGTACCCCTTAGTCGTATCTTGTTTAGAGACCAAAAATCTAGGAAATTTCTAAGGATTGAGAGACCAGGGTGTTATATTAAACCACCAAGGTTAAAATTTAAATTAATTTATGACAAACAAGCCCTTCATAAAATCATTTACTCATCATCAACATTCTTAGGCCAATACCTTAGTTCAAAACACAACTCATATGTGAGAATATTCTTCTTATTTCTGTTTTCACAAATAGGTTAGGGACATATCATTATCAAACTATTATTTAAATCCAAAACCCATCAAGTAAGGGTTAAACATGATCCCTTGGTTTATATCATAATTCCCATGCACCCACATATGCAAAACTATTAATAAAACATGTATAATCATAATTGGAAACACGAGAAAACAATGCTCAATATTATGCATTCAAACCCTTAACCATGGCTTTAAAAACTATATTTAATGAACCATGAGCAATGTTTAAAATATATGATTTATGTAAGTTAACAATGAAGGAAGAGTTACATGCCCGAGTTATGAAGATTCAAAGAGATATTTCAATCCTTAAGCCTTTAGATAACCACTTTGAAGAAAACCTAGCCCAATTTTCTAGAGATGTCTTAAGAGAGTGTTTCAATATTCTAAAGTATAGAATGAAAGCCAAATAAGTGTTATAAAACATGAGGTCTTAAGGTATTGGGGTGGAAAATATTTAAAATACCCTCACCTTAAAAGCTATAAAAAGAATGCAAGTGGGTACGATTGGACCCTTCAACTAGTAACCACATCATATAAGTGGTACCCTCAAATCATCACTTGATTATAAAGTTGGACACCATATTCTGTCAAACATACAACATCCTTGCTTAAATCATATCATTACTATACGACTAGTATTATTAATTCATACCCTAGGTAGATCATTAAAGGCTAGACACTAGACAATATATGATTTAGACCCTACCTCTCATCACTTTAATGTACAAATCATATTGAGTCTTCTAGTATCTAGAATAGAACATAGCTAATATCATACTGGACAATATATGACTAGGGTTGCTAGACCCATAACCACACCATACGAGTCATAATTTAAGTTGTATGATGATCAAAAGGTTCAAGACACATGAAATTTTCTATGGCTAAAGTTTGGGGTATTTCACTTAAGGACCCATTGCAATTATTATTAATTCCTAGTGATGTATTTTAGGTTTACTAATGATCCAATTGCATTTATGGATTTGATGAACCGTGTGTTCAGGACTTATTTGGATTTCTGTGTGATTGTGTTCATTGAAGATATCCTTGTTAATTTAAAGATAGAAAGGAGCATATGCAACTTTTGAGAATTGTGCCTCAGACTTTAAGAGATCGTATGATTTTTGACAAATTCTCTTAGTGTGATTTTTGGCTTGAGTTGGTGAAATTTCTTGGGCATGTGATGTCTAAGGATGAGATTATGGTAGAATGGTAAAGATTGAGGCTATTTGCGATTGGTCCAGAGATATATCTTCGACTGAGGTTTTCAAATTCATTAGTTTGGCCAATTACTATACACTATTTATGGAGAGTTTTGTTACTATTGTAGTGCTGATGATAAGATTGAATCGAAAGAAAGTTCCTCTTTAATAGTCTAAGTAGTATATGTCGAGCTTTGAAAGCTCAAGGGATTTCTCACTTCTGCTCCTATTTTATCTCTTTCTATTGAAGGTGAGATATTTACCGTGTATTGTGATACTTATGGTCTTGGTTTGGGTTGTATATTAATGTAGTAGGGTCATGTTATTGCTTATACATTGAGGAAATTAAAGTGCAGGGGCAAAACTTCTCCACTCATGATATGGAATTAGTAGGGACAGTTCTGCACTTATGATTTTGAGACATTATCTTGATGGGGTGCATTGTGAGATGTTCACGGATCATCATAGTGTTCAACATCTTATAACCCAGAGAGATCTTAATTCTATGCAATATAGAGGGATGGAGTTTCTTAAGGATCATAATATGTCTATCTAGTACCATCCAGGCAAGGCGAATGTAGTAGTGGATGCCTTGAGTTAGAAGGCAGTGAGTATGGGTAGTTTGGTGATATGTCATAGAAACATGACACTTTCAATAATTGAAACAATGAAATTATGCTTGTACTTAGGATATTTTTCTTGATATGATATGTTTTGTTGCTTGTTGCAGGTGAAACAGGTCAATACTATTGTTGGAATAAAATTGGAAGAATAAGACCTAAAAAAAACCAGGACTACATATGATAAGAGTCACCATATGAGTCGTCAACATATCATACAACTCATGGGTTGACTTGTCAGAACAACGGTAACAAAAGGCAAGTTGAGAAGTTAAGTACAGATAAGATATGACTTAGTCATATGAGTGGTAAGATATTAATATGGATCGTGTCTGGAAATTGTCAAGAGAACAAAAACAAAGAAAGTAAATTAGAGTTAAAGTATCAAAAGAATACGAGTTGAAAGTCTTAGTATGACTTGTATAGAGAAACCATAAGCAGACTAGTATTCAGAGAATGAAAGGAAGAAGTCCTAGGTGGATATGAGTGAAGGCCACGAGCCATATGGTCAAGGTACAAATCATGAACTAAGGTCATAAGAAGAACAAAAATTTATAGCCTAGAGGATTAGAAACTGGAATGGATACGAGAGGCACAGTACGACTCATAAGAAGACCTGACGAGTAGACGAACGAGTCGTACCTTATGTCGACATTACTTTTCCTTTTCTATTTTTATTAATATTGCTGGGTTATTTTGAGATACTATAAATATCTTACGGTTTATCTTTTCCTAGGTCACATTCTTTGACTTTCTGTTACATTCTTTGATACTCTATCACATACTTTACATTATTCTTGAGATTTTTGGGTTATTATTCAATTGAAGATTTTAGATTTTATTCATCTTATTCTTGTACAATTAATTAAATGAATTCTTTATTAATTATCATGGGTTTTTTCATAAACATGAGCGGCTAATCTCCCTGAATAGGGTTGTGAGAACCCTAGCAGATTAGCTATGTAAAGGCAGTGGGATACTCATCTATTCTAAATATTATGCATGTATCTTAATCTTCTTCATATTAATTGACCTCAGTGCTACCACAAAAGCTTGAGGATAATAGCCTGTATTCGCAAAAATCCTTACAAGGTAGTTTGTGATTAGGAAAAGAGGATTAAGATAGTAATTCGAGATTCACATCCATCTTATTATTCCATCATCTCATCTAATTAACTTGAGACTTAAAAGGTGAAAGTTAAATTGAAGTCATAGACTAGGAGCAATAAGGCAACACCCTAAGACTCATAAGGTAAAGGGTAAAATTTATCAACACATTCACAAGATGGTTGACAATACATATCTTGTTGACTTTACATACAAAGTAGCAGAATAGGTGGGTTGAACATGATAAATTTATGGAGTTGAGAAGCCAGTGGGAACATAGTCTGAGTTTCCATTTTTTATTATTTACAACTTAAAGCATTTAAGATTTGGTTACAATTTATGATTGATTTCTAAGTCCCCCATTTACTTTTCTACATTGCTTGTGGATTACATCAAGGTTAAGAAACTATTAAACATTTTCCATGTGGGTTCAACCCCAACCTAGTTGGGTTAATATATTTGGCATCGACCATAATATATCTCTTTTGGAGGTTAATTTCAGGCGACATTAAATTTTGACGTTGTTGCCGGGGAAGATGGTTTGAGTAGTTAATTGAATTGGTGAAGTTCGCAGGTTTTATTTTCTTATGTTGATTTGGTATACGCCGGTGTATGTCAAACACTAGGACAAGAGCCAATCCCTTACTCCCTTTTGATCCAGATTCTGAAAGAAGTCTTCAAATACCAAGAACGATGTTAGGTCAAGTTTATGATGGTGTTCCAACTGGGTTCAAAACCCCCTCCACCTGTTGATCCCAACATGATACTTTTCCATGCTCCCAGTGATCCACAGAATGTTGTAGATTTATAAATGTAATAGTTAATAGCTGCTATTAAGAAAGAGAGAAGAGCAACCAAAGAAGCCTGATTAGCTGAAGAGGCTAGGTTAGTTCAACTAGGAGGACTAGCTATACCACGTTAAGTAGCCGGGCAAAGAGACATATTCTAGAAAAATAGAACTCCATTGATTTATATATATATCAACACTTTCTCCTATACGATGATGAAGAAGAAATAGGTTATGTTAAACCTGCTGAGATAGGAGCCATCATTTCTCCTGCTTTACTACCCAATGCAAAGTTTGATATTACAAGAACTATGATATAATTGTCGAATTTGGAGGGTGTATTTATGGGATCAGTTATTGAAGATGTGAACATGCATCTTGTAAATTTAACTAGGATCTGCCTGTCATACACTATTTCAGGGTATATCAGGAAGCTTTAAGATTAAGGTTGTTCCTATTTTCATTGATAGGTGAAGCATCACTATGGTTAGGGGAATTTCTAAAAGGTTCAATCACTACTTGGTATGAATTGCATAAACAATTTCTGATTAGATTTATCCCTCCTACAAGGATGCTACAGTTGAAAGCTTAAATTTATAACTTCAGACAGTTACTTGTAGAATCTTTATTTGAGGCGTGGTTTAGATTCAAGAAGAAGCTGAGCACGGTACCTAATCACAAAATTAGAGGGTCAAATTTGTTGGAAATCTTCTACAGATCACTGAATGCCAGTACTAGAGAAATAATAGATATGATTTCAGGAGGTGAATTCATGCATCTTCGGTGGGATACAACGCAGTATATGCTTAATGATATTTTGGTGAACAATAAAGGTTGGTATACTAGAGATGCTAAGTGTGGTACAGGTATATAAGATATTAGAGCAGCTAATTATTATGGGGTTTGTCAGGATCTGGTAGCATAAAAGGTTGCATAGCTTCGGATAAATAGTGGGCTACTTATAAAATAATCTCAACAATGAGTGCTAAGAAAGTGAATGCAATTATGACATAGGGATCTACTTCTAGAACTTTTGAGATTGAATTTGAAAAGGAAGTAAAGTATCTTGATCATAGGTTGGCAGATTTCTGAGCCCAAGGGCAAGGGAATCAAGGTTGGCACTATTATAATAATAGATACAGAGACAGAAGTAGAGAAAGTGAGATGGTGATTGGCGGTAAAATAATGACTACAAGGAGAAGAGTGAAAAGTATGTCCCACTAGGTAGTTGTGATTCAAAATCTAGAATGGAGGCACTTTTGTCAAAACTAGTCAAAGGGAAAGAGAGCCAAAAAAGCTATTTTAAGGATATTAAGGTAGACCTGTCAGGGCTAAATCAAAAAGTTGTCACATGCCACCACAATCAAACAACTGGAGTAGCAGTATGGCAAGATACCAGCCACATTGAATCAAAGGCAACTTGGCACTTTTCCTACTAATACGATTGTAAATCCAAAGAATGATGGTCACTACCATTCCATTACCATTCAAAGTGGTAAAATGACTATAGATTCTCCTGTACCCACTATTGATGAACAAAAGATTTTTGATGATTCTGTGGATGATAAGAATTGTAGAAAGTAAGATAAAAGAGAAGATAAGGCTGAAAAGCCTACTTTGAAGCCCATCCCAAGACCTCATCTTCCTTTTTCTCAAAGGCTAAAAAAAAGAAGAGGGTAGTTATCAAAAGTTTTTGTCTATGTTGATAGAGCTATCAGTCAATATCCTACTTGTAGAGGCATTAGAGAGAATACCAGGATATACAAAATTCATGAAAGATTTGATCACTAAAAAGAGTTCAGTCAGTTATGAGCCAATTGACAATATTCATCATTGCAGTGCTGTAGCTACTAGATCATTAGTGAAGAAGAAGGATCCTGGTGCTTTCACCATACCTTTCACCATTGGATCTTTCAACTTCACTCATGCATTATGTGATTTAGTTGCTAGCATTAACCTCATGCCATTCATAGTGTTTAAACAATTGGGGTTGATAGATCCCAAACCTACCACAATGAGACTAGTGATGGTAGACAAAACTATGAAAAAACTAGTTGGTATTCTATATGATGTGTTGGTGAAGTTGGCTTCTTTCATCTTTCCTTATGATTTAGTGATATTAAACTGTGAAGTGGAATTTCAAGTCCTAATTATATTGGGAAGACCATTCTTAGCTACAGGAAGGATGTTGATTGATTTCAAACTAGGACATCTGATACTGAGATTAAATAATGAATAGGTAATATTCAATGTATGCAAATCCATGAAGCAGCCTGATGAGTTAAGAGTCATATCTGTGATTGATGTGAATGATGAGGAGATGGATTCACTCTATGATGTTCATTTAGTGACTATTTAGGATGATGCTTTTGAGTTGTTCCTATTGAAGAGAGGTTGGGTGTTAAAGCTCTAGTAGCCGTGATCATTAACTTCGATAGTGGTGGTATTTATAATTATGATGTGATGGTATATGCACTCTATGGGAGTGGTTCTTATACTTATACACCCAAGAAAATTTATTTGGTTCTAAAAAAGAGAAGTACTTTACCTACCTTCCCATCGATTGAGGATCCACCCATCTTAGAGTTGAAGGCCCTTTTTTCTTATTTATGATACACATTCTTGAGGGATAACAACACTTTGCAGTTAATCTATGAAGCTGACCTAATTGATACAAAAGTGAAAGCTTTACTATCGGTGTTACAGAGATTCAAGAGGGCCATTGGTTGGTCAATTACACATATTGTGGGTATCTCTTTGGGTCGTTGTACTCATAAAATTAAACTTGAATTGGATTGTATTCCAAGTATAGAACATCAACGTCGACCCAATCCTCCTTGCATTAGGTGGTAAAGAAATACATAATCAAGTGGTTGGATGCTAGTGTAGTGTATCCCATTGATGAGAGAAATTAGTTCAGTCCGATACAATGTGTTCTAAAGAAATGTGGGATTACTATTGTGCCTAACAAGAAGAATGAGTTAGTGCCGATGAGGCCAGTCACAGGGTGGAGAGTATACATGAATTATAGATAATTGAATGTATGGACTCAATAGGACCATTTTCCCATGTTCTTCATGGACCAGATACTGGATAGACTTTCGAGCAGAGTATGGTACTGTTTTATTGATGGGTACTCAAGCTATAACCAAATCACTATTGTTCTTGAGGACCAAGATAAGATGACTTTTACATGTCTATATGGGACCTTTACATTCAGATGTATGCCATTTGGGTTGTTTAATACTCCGATCATATTTCAAAGAAGTATGATGTCCATCTTCTTTGACATGGTAGGAAACACCATTAAAGTGTTTATGAATGATTTTTCAGTCATGGTGATTCTTTTGATGACTACCTAGTTCACTTGGCAAATGCTCTTATTAGAAGGTGTGAAGAATGCAACTTGGTACATAATTGGGAGAAGTTCCATTTCATGGTAAAAAAAGGTATTATTCTTGGGCACAAGATTTAAAAAAAAGGCACAGAGGTTGACAGAGCCAAAATATAGGTGATTGATAAATTACCTTCACCAATTTCTGTAAAGGTGATTCAGAGCTTTTTAAGGCATAAAGGATTTTATAGGCATTTTATCAAGGATTTCTCAAAGATTACTAATCCTCTTTGCAAGATTCTTGAGAAAGAGGTGAAATATATTTTTGATAATGTATGCATGAAGGCTTTTGAAAGCCTAAAAGGGAAGTTGGTGTCGACTTGAATCATTATGTCTCCCTATTGGTCCTTTACTTTTGAGGTTATATGTGACGCAAGTAGAGTGGGTTTAGGTGCTATCCTAGGCCAAAGAAAAGAAATGATTCTTCATCCCATATACTATGCCAACAAGTCATTGAACCCTGCTCAAAAGAATTACATAGTGACTGAATAAGAGTTGTTGTTAGTGGTTTTTGCCTTTGAGAAGTTTAGGTCTTACTTGATTGGGACAAAGGTAGTTGTACACATAGACCATGCAGTATTGCGGTACTTGATGGCAAAGAAATTTTCAAAACCTTGTTTGATTAGGTGGGTTTTATTGCTGCAAGAATTTGATTTCAAAGTCAAGGACTTAAAAGGCACTGAAAACCAAATTGAGGATGATTTGTCTAGACTTGAGAGGACACTATACAGAAAGTTGAAGATGGGCTTGAGATTGATGACACTTTTCTAGATGAGTAGTTATTGGCAGCTTTCCATAATCTAATTGCAAGGTTTGCAGATTATGCAAATTATCTTTCTAGTGATCTAGTCGAGAAGATCTTTCCTTCCAACAAAGAAAGAAGTTTAAGTATGAGGTAAGGAATTTTTTCTGGGATGAGCCTTATTTATTTAGAATTTGAGTAGATGGTATCATTCATAGATGTATACCTGAAGTAGAGATAATGGTCACACTTGAGGTTTGTCATTCTTTACCAGTTGGGGGTCATCATGGAGGAACCTGCATAACCTACAAAATCTTGCAATGTGGGTATTATTGGCCAAAAATCCACAAAGATGCACATTATTTTTCTTCATCTTGTGATCAATGTCAAAGCCAAGGTAACATCTCTAGATGCCATAAACTACTATTTTAGAATTGGAATTATTTGATATATGGGGTATAGATTTCATGGGTCTCTTTGTGAGTTTGTTTGGCATGAAGTATTTATATATGGCTGTTGATTATGTATCCAAATGGGCGGAGGCAATTGCGCTCCCTAGTAATAAAGCACGTATTGTCACTGCATTCTTGAAAAAACATATCTTTTCTTGATTTGGCATACCATGTGCTATCATTAGTGATGGTGGGTCACATTTCTATAATCATCTATTCAAAAGTCTTCTTGAGAAATATGGAGTCAAACACAAGGTGGCAACACCTTATCATCCACAGACTAGTGGATAGGTTGAGGTGTCCAATAGAGAAATCAACTCCATCCTAGCAAAGACAGTAAATACCAATAGGATTGATTGATCACGAAAGTTAGATGATGCATTATGGGCTTACCGAACAATATTAAAGACTCTAATTGGTGCTTCAGCTTATCAGTTAGAGTATGGAAAGGCTTGTTGCTTGCCTGTTGAGCATGAACATAAAACACTATAGGCGTTGAAAAAGCTAAATTTTGAGTGGCAAGATGCAGCCAAATAAAGGTTGAAAAAAATGAATGAGTTGGATGATTTATGACTTCGGACGTATGAAAGTTCTACACTTTACAAAGAAAAGATGAAGCTGCACCATGAGCACAAAATTGAGAAGAGGTTTTTCAAAAAAGGTGACCAGGTATTGCTCTGCAAATCAAGGCTTTGCTTGTTTCTAAGGTAAGTTGAAGTCTAGATGGTATGGTCCCTTTATTGTGTTAAGAGTGTTCCCATATGGTATTTAAGAATTGAAAAGGGATGATGAAGCCCCGTTCAAGGTGAATAGGAAAAATGTCAAGCAGTATATGGGTAAAACCAAGGAAATGAATGCGATTATTGAAATGGACCTTGGTGAAGTCTGAGTAACCAAGGAAATTATGTTGTACCACGAATTTAAATCAAGTGCTGCATGGGAGGTAACGTATTAAGAAAGTTGGTGAAATCTGAGTATCCAACTTAGCCAAATCATGCCACAACATCAAATCAAGCTCTGCGTGTGAGGTAACCCATTATTTGTGCTTAGTCATTTATTGGGTATATATTTGTTTAGTGTGCAGGACTAAACATTGTAGAAAAGAGATATAAAATTCAAGAAAATATGGCATATAGACACTTCAAGAGTCATATCTTAAGGTTACGACTCATGAGTTAGAGTCGTAAGGACCTGGGAGATTATGCAGATCCAGGTAAAAGATTTTGGAGTCTTTACAACTCTTAGAATAAGTCGTACCCTCAAGGTACGACTTATCACATTGAGTCATATCGACTCCAGAACCCAGGTCAGGTTCCAGGTCCTTAGGAGTTGAGGAAAAGACCCGTAATCCTAGGTACGAGTTGTGCACATGAATCATAACCAGGATTACTAGGTCCGGGTCACGGGTCAACTGACCCAACTCAATTGATTTGAAAAAAATTAGGGCACCTAATATGGATACCTGATATCTTGAATACAATCCCACCTCCATTTTTGATCAATCTTTGAGATGCCAAAGCATAAAATCAGTCAAAATCACCCACCAACTTATTTGAAACCCTCACATTGCACAATTAGGCACAAATTTAGGAAAGAAAAATTGAAAACTTAAGAAACCTGCATACTCAACTATTCGAGTAAGTTCTTGAACTCAAATGCTCTATATTTTAAGTTGAAATTGATTCTAAGTAGAGATTTTAGTGTTTCTTCAAGTTTAATTTACTTGGGTGTTGTAATTTGGAACCCTAGTTCTTAGAGTTAAGTAAAATAACAATTGGGGGTTAAATTTGTTTTTGTGTGTTAAATATCTTTATTTTGAACTGATATGGGATGGAAATACTATACAATGTAGAGGGTAGTTTGGGAAATGTGTATTGGAGTCAACTCAGAAGTTGAACTTCTATGTTGTAGTGGATACGAGACCCCTTATGACTTGTACCCATGAGTAGTGAGTCGTAATGAGACTCGTAAGCACTGACAATATAGAAGTGCAACTGAGTGTAGATTCTGGTATAGGTACGACTTAAATATATGAGTCGTATCCAACCCATACCACTCATAAACGCAAATTGTAAGGATCTGGGAAGAATCATATATTAGAAGTTTATTTCTAGCCTACTTATGACTATTGGTAATAAGTCGTAACCTATCCTTACAACTTATTAGAAAGACTCATAAAAAGAACAGTTAATAACCACATACACACTGTTCAGTATATGACTTGGTCATACGGGTCAAACCTAGATGATACGAATTTTACCCCCAGTTGTATCTTGTATAGAACATGGAAATTGACATTTATTTTCCTATTTTTGAATTTCCTTATTTAATTACTAATGTATATGTATATACAGGTACCATGCCTTCAAAAGGTGCTTCATTCTCGAAACAAGTGGCTAAAAAGAGAAACAAAAAGGTATCTATTTGAAGTTTTGAGTCAACAGAGTCATCCAGCTGTAGTGGTGACTTTGTTGAATACCCAATAAAGGGAAAGATTGACACAAGGGACAAAAGACCTATGAGAGAAAAGAAAGTGGTCACCTCAGAGGACACACATTATTTTCTTCATGGGGACTAAGGATGAAGAACCCTAGTACTTTCCCTCTGTACTCACCTCCACCTTTGAAGGCAAAAGATGATGTTGCATCAAGCTCTGAGGAAGAGAGTTAGGAAAGTGCTAGTGGTGCTATGGAAGAAGTTGATGTGCCACCTATTTATGTGCAGCACCCACCACTGGTCATCACACCTTCTCTAATAACCATTGTTAAACGGTGAGGGTACCTAGTATGCAGCCATATATAATGATGGCTTGAGCAGACTTTCCAACAGGAGAACCAAATAGAGTTTATATCTTAAGAAGAAATTGATGACTACTGGGATGACTGAGTTGACCAGATTTAAGGAGTGGTTTAGACAGTATGGGTTTGAATGGATCACCAGAGCATCCAATAGATATAGTCCTATGCTATTGCGGGAGTTTTATGTAGCGTACAATGGGAAGTTACAGAGATAATACTTGTAAAGCAAGTTATAAAAATGTGGTGACCCGATCACCTCATTGATTATTCAAAGAGTAAGGGTAAATATCTCTCCCCTCTCTATCTCCATGTCCTTGAACGGGCCAAACTATCAACCTCTAGTGAATAGGGTGAGCTATAGTACTGTATGGAGAAAATGCAGAAAATGACACAGAAGAAAATGGTATCCAATGATAATATGGGTCACTTAAGATGGATTTCAAATTTAATAATATCTAATGGTGAGGACGTATTTTGGGTTATAGATGGCACGGGTGTCACTTTGCAAAAGAGAGAGAAGAACACGCTAAATTTCAAGGCTAAGCCATGGTGGACACTGGCCATACACAGACTCTGTCCCACTACTGGGGACAACATACTCAACCTAGTTTACGACAAACTTATTTTTGGATTCATGGTTGGGTACGGCTAAATACGATTTTGATATTGGAGAGTTTTTGGCATGAGAAATAAGAGACAGAGATGTGGGTGGTCAAAAGTTGTTGCTAGCGTACCTATTTTTGATCACTCAATTATGTTTGGCTGTAGGGGTGCAGGAACTCCCAGGTATTGATAAGTTGATTAAAGCCATGAACACTACAAATATGGGGCTTATCAGAGATGCCACAAACCCATTGGCCAGGGCAAGCGAGGAGAGGAACAGATTTATTAGCTGAGATTTACCGACAGAGTGGTTAGATTGAGACTACTGAGGAGGATGATATAGGTAGACATACTAAAACCACATAGACTTCTGATATAGTAGGTACTCCTAGCGCCCCTCCTCTGGTACAATCTGTACCACCTCGCTCGAGAGGTATTCTATCTGGATTTATCATGATCTCATAGGCTATGTAAGGTGAGGCTATAACGAGACTGGGCACGTTGGAGGCCAAGGTTTGAGACATGGAAAGGGTATTAAAGCCATGGGTTTGATGCAAAATTGGAAAACTAAGATAGATGGGTGCAGGTTAGGTTAGATGCACTCGAGCAGTGGATGACTAGGAAGTTGGGTAACAGCCAAACCCCAGATATTATGGAGGTAAGAACTGAGGTAGCTGAGATAAAAAAGATGATTGATGAGTTATACGACAGACCAATCATCCCAGAGCTCATGGTTACAACAATTTTTCCTAAAGTACATATTGATAGTAGTTGGGCTATTCCAGATTCGGTAGAGGATCCATGAGAGAAAAGAAGAGAAATAAAGAAGAAGAAGCATCGAAGTGTTGATAAGGAAGTGATAAAAAAGGAAAAATAAGATAGCCTACAATGTGAGTAGGACCGACAAGTGAGGTTCTAAGAGATGCATGTCGGAGCGACGAGTGAGTAGAAGCTAGTAGTTCGAGAACGATGAGTAGGAGCTAGTAGTTCAAGAATGACGAGTATTAATATTGAGGAAGGCGGTGATGTATACCCGCTGAGTGATATATCATTGAGCTCATCAGCCATTGGCAGTGCCACTATTGCTGACACAATCCCAATAGCTGACATAACTTAGGATGATGATGGTGGGAACCAAGCTAACGACCTATGTGATAATGCCATTTGAGCTGGCGCATGAGAACCTAGGTATATTCCTAATCCCTTGTACTTTATTTTTAAAATGCACCGGGGATAGTGCATAAGCTTTAAGTGGGGGGTAGGGTTTTACCAAGGTCCCCACGGGCTATACTTGCTATATTTCGAAGCCCGTGGCCACAATATGAAAAATTTAAAGAATAGTCATGTTTTGTGTGTTTGTTTTGGTCATGTTGTTTTTCTGTGTAAGTGCTAGATATAGATAAAAATAGAAGAAGAATTTGTATCTGTGGGAAGCTAATTTGTTTTGAATAATTATGCTTGAAACTCTTTGATTCTAAATTTTTAAAATTGTAAGCTAAAAATTGATGCCCTTCCTAAACTTTTTGTGTTAGCTATGTGATGTGCATTTTTGTGTGAGACAACTATGAATCTGATAATGGCCTTAGGATTAGGAATAGAACAGCTAGGGTGAACAATTGCATAACTAGATAAGTAGTGCTTAGTAGTATAACCCTGTGCAAGTGAGTGTGAAACATTACTGAGTTCTCGGTGTATCAAAATCTAAAACTTCCCTGATTACTTTTACCTAGGTCCATGATAGTCGAGTAGGATATGATCATAGGCCAATTTTGTTTTAAGTCCACTCGAGCCTAAATGCCCAACCAAATAAATAAATCCCTTTGAGCCAAATATTTGAGCCTTAAATTGACCCAATGTTTTTGCTTACACCAATTTTACCTTTTTGTTTCTACAATGAACCTATATTGGCCCTGGTCCTCCTTGGACACCGTTCACCTTAACTCAGGCAAATTTCATAAGTTGAGGGTGGTTATTATAGGGGTGCATAGGAGAAAATGAGTATGAACAAAGAAATGTAATTTTTTTAAAAGGACAGGTGCGGTAAAAATAAAAGAAAAAAAGAGAAAAAAAAGAAAATAAGAAAAATAAAACCGCACCTGGTCCAATCTATATGTGATTTAAAATAAAAAAGGAGATCTAAGGATGGAAATTAAATAAAGACAAAGTAAAGAATAAGGGAACCCCCGAATAAACCATAGTGTCAAGGAGGCGTTATCACTTAATAAATTCTAAAATGATACCATACCAGCCCCTGCCCTATGTTACAAGTTGAATAAAGTCCTTTAGTGATCCTTTCCTGATTGTCTAAAAACTTAGGAAGAGGGAATATGGGCAAGAGCGTTGTTTCCTGATTGTCCTTTCTGTATACACTGACGTGATACTACTTTGTGAGAAAGAGCGTTGTTTGTTAGGTTAATCTTAATTGAGGGCAAATAGTATTTGTTTGATTGTGAGCACACATGGGTGATGTTGTTAGGTTGGTAGACTGTTTGGTCAATGTGATTTGTATATGCCTAGTTGACTGTTACTAATTTAATGCCATCATTAGATCCTTTTTTGTTATTCCATGTACCAATTGTATATGAAGTTTTTTTCATGAAAAATTAAAATTAGGAGGGGGAATATAATAGTTGAAAACTTAATTGAAAAGTCTATGCCATAGGTACCTTAGGATCTTTCTATTTAAGCATCATTTTTTGTGATAGTTTTAGATTTTATTTTGGTTGAGGATACACAAACTTTTAATTTGAGGGTGTTGACGTGTCATGGAAATACAACACTTTTTATTATTAAAACAATGAAAGTATGCTTGTACTTAGGTTATTTTGGTTGGTATGATATGGTTTGTTGCTTGTTGTAGGTGAAACAGGTCAATAATAGTGTTGGAATGAAATTGGAAGAAAAAAACCTAGAAAACCTAATACTACAGATGATATGAGTCACCATATGAGTTGTTAACACATCATACGCCTATAGGTTGACTCGTAAAATACCAGTAACCAAAGATAAGTTGAGAAGTTAAGTACAGAGAAGATATGACTCAGTCATACGAGTCGTAAGATATTAATACAGATCATGTCTGGAGATTATCAAGAGAACAGAAACCAAGGAAGCAATTTAGAGTTGAAGTATTAGAAAAATACGAGTCGGAAGTCTTGGTATGACTTGTATAGAGAAACCGTAAGCAGACTAGTATTCAAAGCATAAAAGGAAGAAGTCCTAGGTGGATACGAGTGAAGGCCACACGTCATATGGTCAAGGTATGAATAATGATCTGAAGTCATAAGAAGAAGAAAAATTTAAAGCCTGGAAGATCAGACACTGGAATGGATACTAGAGGCACAATACGACTCGTAAGAAGTTCTTACGAGTGGACGAATAAGTCGTACCTTGTGTCGACATTACTTTTCTTTTTCCATTTTTATTAGGATTTTTGGGTTCTTTTGAG
Organism: Capsicum annuum; assembly: GCF_002878395.1. NCBI lineage: Eukaryota > Viridiplantae > Streptophyta > Magnoliopsida > Solanales > Solanaceae > Capsicum > Capsicum annuum. The sequence goes on from NW_025890856.1 coordinate 44,082, forward strand.
ATGCTATAAATACCATACAGTTTATCTTTTATTAGGATACATTCTTTGATATTCTTTTACGTTCTTTGATACTCTATTACATACTTTACATTATTCTTTAGATTTTTGGGTTATTATTCAATTGAAGACTTTGGATTTTATTCATCTTATTCTTGTGCAATTAATTACATGAATTCTTTATTAATTATCATGGGTTTTACATAATTGGTGCAATAAATATCTTGTTGATATCACATGCAGATTGTAGAATTGGTGGGCTGAACATGAGAAATTTATGGAGTTGAGAAGTCAGGGAAAACACAGTCCTAGTGTTCATCTTCTATTGTTTATAACTCAAATCATTCAAGATTTGGTTACAATTTATGAGTGATTTCCGAATTCCCCATTTACTTTTTTGCACTACTCGTGGATTATATCAAGGTTAAGCAACTATTCAACATTTTTCCTCCAGGTTCGACCCTAACCTAGTTGAGTTACTATATTTGGCATCAACCGCAGCATACTTTTATTGGAGGTTAGTTTTTGGTGACATCATTTGTCTTGTATTTTTATTTCTCAGAGGCCGTTGGCATAGGACATTCAGTCCCTAGTTAACTTAATGGTACAACTTGATATTTAAGATCCTAGGAGGATTCTTGCTAGTTTTGAGGTGAGGTCCTTGCTATTTTAGCAAATTTGAGATAACTAGTTTGAGGATAAGAGACTGCATCATCTATGATTAGGTATTGAGTGGTGAGTCTAAGAGGATTACCGTAGACTGAGGGTATCTTAAGATTTGATAGCCACATCTATGTTTCGAGGGTTTGTGACTAAATTCAGTCAATTTTGCAGGAGGCTCACAGCTCCAGATATTTTATTCACTTAGGTAAAGTTAAGATATATTAAGATTTTAGATAATATTATTGGTAGAGTAGTATTATGAGAGATATAATAAACTTTGTAGCTCATTGTCTATGTTTTTAGCAGTTGAAGGCTGAGCATTCGAGACCTGGTGTCTTGATTCAGAGATTGCCCATTCTTAAGTGGAAATGGGGGCAAATTACCATAGACTTTGTTAGTGGGTTGACTCATACTTCCCATCATTCCGATGGGATTTGGGTCATCATGGATCAGTTGACCAAGTTGGCACATTCATTCCTCTTAAAATATCTTTTAGTAATGAGAGGTTGACCCATATCTATGTTAGTGAGATAGTTCATTTGCTTAGTGTGCCTATATCTATCATTTTAGACCGAGGTTCAGTGTTCACTTCTAACTTTTTGAGAGCTTTTTAGAAGGAGTTGGGAACACAGGTAAATCTTAGTATAGCCTTCCACTCATAGATGCACAGTTAGAGTGGACTATTTAGGTTTTTGAGGATATGATCTGAGCCTGCATGATAAATTTTAGAGATTAGTGGGAGCAACACTTAGCCTTAGTAGAGTTACCATTCGAGTATTGAGATGGTGCCTTTTAGGGATTTATATGGTACGAGACGTCGTTCCCCAATTGAATGGTTTGAGACTTCTAAGATTAGGCCCTGTGGTATTGACTTACTTCAGGAGTCATTAGATAGAGTCTGAGTGATTTTGGATAGATTGAGGGAAACTCTGAGTAGGCAAAAGGCTTATGTAAATCGTAGACTTTATGCCTCAAGATTTGGAGTTGGTGATCACGTATTCCTCTATGTACCACCTATGAAGGGTGTGAGGAGGTTTGGGGAAGAAAGGTCAGCTCAACCTACGATACATAGAAACCTTTGAGATTGTTTACATAGTTAGTGTGATGGATTATGAGTTAGCCTTACCACCAAACTTTGCTATTGTCCATCCAGTTTTCTATGTTTCTATGTTGCAGTGACATATTCCTGACCCATCTCATGTGCTTAGATGGGACACAGTTTAGTTGGATAAGTGGTTGACCTTTGTGGAGGAGATTGTGCTCATTTTAGCTAGTAATGTCAGGCGGTTGTGCACTAGAGATATTCCAGTAGTTAAGGTTCAGTGGAGGATCCATCTAGTTGATGAGGCTACTTGGAGATCGAGAGCGAGATACAGACCCAATATCCTTTCCTGTTTGAGGCTTAAGGTACATCCTAATCCTTTACTTTTGCAGATGGAAGTTCTTTTAGTAGTGGATATTATAATGACCCTCCAGGTCATTTTCTATATTTTTGCTCACTTTTATCATTTAGAGCTTTCCTTTTTCCACCCCAAGTCATTTATGACTTTCTGTATCCAACAATTTTCTTACAAGACAATTCTTTTTTTTTTAGAATTTTCTAATTTGAAGCCCTCAGTGGTTCAAATTGGCTACCAAACAAAAACTTTAGTTAAACAACCCCGTATGGAAATTTTGACAGTTTCAACATATTTGGAATGTTGATTTTAGGTTGGGTGGATCCTTGGTTTGGGTCTCGAGGCTCCTGGACTCATTTTGGGCTATTGGACAAAAGTTAAGAAAAGTGGTAAATGGGTGTGGGACCCATTTTTCATCAAAACGATCTCTGATGAAAATTGACTGACCCATTGAGTCTAGAACGTTGAATTTAATGGGATAGCATAGTATAGTTGGATGTACGAGATTTCAAATGAATCTCAAAGGGTTGGTGGAGACTCGGAAAAATTCCTAGTCTTTAGCTAGTGCATGATATCTGGTGTGACCACTAAAGTTCCACTCTGTGCACATTAGTAGAGGGAACTTTAGCGGTCCTAGATCAACCAACATATACCCCATTAGCGGCTCCTGGGAGCTTCAGCTGCTAGCGCTAAAGCAACCCATGGTTCACTTTATCGGCTTGGATCCTGGGGACAAGTACCGCTTTTGCAGCACCCCGATGCTTTAGCATTGACTGCTAAAGTAACCCAGGGTACACTTTAGTGGAACTTGGTGCTTATAAATTCCCCTTGCCTGATTTTGTCTCACTTTTCATCCATTCTCAAGATAGTAAAACCCAAAATAGTATGGAAATTTAGGAGAATCATTTGTTGGTAATTGTGGAGCTTTAGTATCATTGATCTACGCGAACCTTCATCAGATTTGTGGTAAGATTCTATGAATATCATGGTTAATTCTTCCATTTTTTAAAATCCCTAGAATCTTGGTGGGTCGTTTGTAGTTCCATTAGAGTTCAGAGTTCAGCTGTGCTTGAGGGTAAATATTCCCTGAGCTTAGAGGGTCATTGTGTTGGTTTCAAATATGCGATTTCATAAATGGTCCCTACATGGTATTTTTATGTAATTTTAGACCAAAATAACAATATTTTAATATGGGTATCATTGTTCTCATTTTGATGAGTAGATTGATACTTTTATAGCTGGCGCCACATGAAAGCTTCTCAAAAGGAAAATTGATGGTTTAACGAATTCTTTGGGCTTTTTCTTTGCTTCCAGGTAGGCTAAGTACCTTCTTCATAGATTGATCTATATCATAGTATGATTATGATATTATGCTAGATATGGGATTGGATTTAGGTGTTAGAGATATGGATGAGAATATTTGGATTAGTTGAACCATTTAGTCTATCTTAAAATTGTAAATTAAGAGTAATTAGCTTTTTTACTCACGTTTTTGGTGAATTTGGCTTCATGGCTCACATTTAGAATGGAAATCCTTAGTGACCCAATTTAGGGGAAATTGACGTAGTTTCTATTATTTTAGGTGGGATTGACTTAGTTGTTTATGTTTGAGAAGAATTACTATCTTAGGGCTATTCATGGCTTATTCAACATCTAGAAATAAACTTAGATACCTTAGCCTAGTCTGGGGTAGAAGTTTCCTAAAATAGATTTTGGGGATTAGAAGTGGGCCCCTTCAACCTATCTTAGGCCAAGACTTTTGTTAGCCTTGTATACTTATTTATGCATAATATACCCTTATTAATGTTTGGTTTAGGACTTGAGGAGATTTAATATAATTAATGAGTATGTTAGTTGGATATTGAAAGATTGATGCTCACACTAGATATTGCTAATATATTGCTTATATATATATATGATTATTTATATGGCTTCTAGAGATGATTAATGATATGACTACTAGATATGACTAATGATATGGTTTATATATATGTGTTTTTCAATTGGCAGTGGTGCATATTGTGGTTGTTTCGGTACTTCTGTCAGCCTTGCACCTCTATTGAGTAATGCCTGAGTCGCAGCATCAAGGTCTGAGCCAAATTGAGCAAGGGCGGCCACTTCGCGATATTGTGCCAATTCCAGACTATTGATGTGGCTTCTGGATTTAATTAATAATAGGCTTAAATATATGATTATTTTTATGGCTTTCATATATGATTAAAGATATGGCCTATCGACATGATTAGTGATCCAATTAGAAATGTGATTTATGATATAGCTTATGGATATGATTAATGGCTCATAGATATAATTAATGAACTATTGATATGGTTATTCAAATAACTTAGAATATGACTATTGATATTGCCTATGGGCATGATTATTGGCATGAATTAATAGTTATGGTATTGGTATGGTTTATGGGTGTGGGTACTGATATGACTTATGGTTGTGATTCTTGGTCCAGTGTATAGATATGAGTAAAAGGAATGATTTATAGTTGTTTGTATAGTCTATTGAGATAGTTTATCGGTATGACTTGTTGATATGGTTCGTTGATACAGTTTATAAATATAAGTTCCAGTTTAAGTCTGATGATTGACGATGATCTTGATTATATGAGTTTTGGTACAAGACCAGCAAATAATGATAATGATGATAAGACTATTGAGTTTTGGTTCAAGTTTAAAATCGAGAATTATGTATGAGATGATACGGTTCAAATGGATTCTTGGTTATGGCATAATAATTTGGTAACTTATGGCTATTCGGTTGCTTAGTTTCCTTGATTGTACCCTCCAGGCTTATGGTGTCCTGTGCTTGGTTATTTACTTTTCCGTACTTATCGGCTTATGGGGGCTAATCTTATAGTTATAGTTGTGTTATCTTTATGTTACTATCTCGTATGCATTTATTTATTTATGTACAACTAAGCCAGAGCTTATTTCCAAGTTTTCCTATTTTGCCTTGACTTAAATTACTTTATCTTGTATCTTATCGTATTTCTATCATGGTTTAGCTTAGTCAGCCGTTGATACCTACTGAGTACCTGTTGTTTTGGTAATCATACTACAATTCTGTTCCCTCTTGGTACATATTCGAGTACTAGTTACTGCCACTGATTCAACACTTGTGTAGGGTTGATTTTGAAGATTGGGTGAGCTCTTGGAGTCGGAGTTTCCCCTTTTCCCTCTATTTATCTATGTCTAGTGTTTCATCTTTGAGACAAATTATATTTGACTATTTAGTACTCAGAGTTTATTTATAGTAGATCTTGTATCGGCATTACTGAGTCTTGGGATGGTTGTTGATTTTACATCTATCTACTATACTATTACCACTGCTTATTGCTACTTAAGTCTTTAAATTATTAATTTTGGATTTTAGGCCATTTTCTATCTTGTTAGCCTATTGCATCTACCTCTGGGATATGGTTTGGCTTAGTTACTGGTGGGTTAAAGTAGGTTCCATCATGACTCATAAATCAGATTGTGATAAGAAATCGCCTAAGCTACACTGAAATAGCCTAACCCAATGTGAAAACTTAGAGAATCAGGCATTTAATCTACCAATAATTGTTGCAGTAGACATCGACCCGCTACAACGGTCTGACTATGGCTAATGACTTCCTGCTATGGTGGTCTCAATAAAAATCCTTTTCCACCGCTACAATATTTGGCTTACTGTAGCAATGGTGAGGGACCCACTTAATGGTGGTTGGAATAGAGTCATGGGAACCCTTATCTTTCCTCAATTTCACAACACCCACTCGGAAAATTGACAACCTAGATTTATCCTATCACGACAAATGCTATAACCGAATTTCTACAAGCCTATTTCCTATTCCAAAAGTTTTTATTAACCACTATATACCTCATCTATCATGGTATCACCTAAAAACCATCAAACACTACACCACGAGGCACTAATGATCTCAGAACCACACTATACTTAATTTCCATCAAAACTTCCGTAGCCTGAGATTTGAACGGAAAATTCTACCTAGGCACTTATACCCTAACCAATGGTATCAAAATGGAATATTTGTTCCATTTTATACCAATAAACAATTGTTCATACCCTAGCAACAAAAGAAGGAAAAATGAAAGAACTAGGAAGAAGTTACCTAAGTCGGTGAACAACTGCGTATATTATCTAAGCATGTTTGCTTTGGTCTCCCAAGTGACCTCCTAAAAAAGACTGTTCTACCATTGGAACTTCATGGAATCAATCTCCTTAGTTCTTATTTATGAACAACTCTATCAAGAATAATGACTGGTTCCTTTTCACGAGAGAGATTCTTACCAAGCTAGATCGAATCCAAATGGATAATATAGTCACCATCATTATGGTACTTCTTCAACATTGAAACATAGAATAGGGGGTGAATTCCTAACAAACTCGAAGGCAAGGCCAACTTATAAGCCACTAGCCCCACATCCTTTAAGATTTGAAAAGGTCCAATATAACTTGGACTTAACTTACCATAATTATCAAGTTGAATAACACTCTTCATGTGTTAAACCTTAATCATCACTTGCTCACCCTCCTTGAAATACATATCTCTCACTTTTTAATCCACATACTATTTTTGCTAGATTTCTGGTGCCATAAGCTTTTCCTAATTGAGCCTTACTTTCTTCATCAAATCAGTCAAAAGATCTATATTCCAAGGTCTTACCTCAAAAGACATCAAACCATCCAATAGGAGATCTACACCTCTTCCCATATAAAGCCTAAAAAGGAGTCATGCCAATACTCGAGTAATAACTATTTTTGTACTCAAATTTGTACAAAGATAGGAATTGATCCAAATAAAACCTAAGGATACATCATACATGCCTAAAGTATATTCACTCAGACTACCCATTGGTATGATGGTTAAAAGTTATGCAAAGTTATAATCTCATTCCTAACTATTCTTAAAATCTATGCCAAAAATTATAGGTAAACTACGTACCCCTATATGAGATAATGATATGAGGACCCCATCAATCAACCAATCTCTTTAACATAGATTTTAGCCAAATTTATGGCATTATGCGTTATTTTCACTAGGATAAAGTGTGCAGACTTGGCCAGCCTATCCATAATGACCCAAATCAAGTCCTACTTTCCCAAAGTCTTGGGAAGATCAAAATGAAATACATAGCTATATATCCCATTTCCATTAAGAAATACACATTCTTTGAAGAGAACCACCATGTTTCTAATGTTTACACTTTATCTATTGATAATTCTGATGATTAGCCACATAATTAACTATGTCACACATCATTCGACCTTACCAATGGTTTTGTCTCAAGTCATGGTACATCTTGGTTTTATTTGGATGTATGTAATATCTTGAGCTATGAGCCTAAAAAATAATGGTAGAAATCAAATCACCAACACATAACACACAAACTCACACCCTAATCCTCAACACACCCTTATCATCAAGAATGTCCTCTTTAACCTCACATTATAACACCTTGACATAAATATTACTTAACTTTGCATCTTCAAATTGCTTGACTATGATTTGATAAATAAATGTAGACCTCATCTCTACATTAGAAAGAAATCCCCTTCTTTCGGTCATCGAAGACATGAAATTGTTAGCTAGAGAATTAACCTTTCTAGCCAATGAATGTATTGAAACATACAAATAAGCCAAATTAACCATGTTTTTCATCCTCCAAATCAATGAATCGGCTACCATACTAGCCTTACTTAGATGATAAAGGATAGTCATATAATAATCGTTAAGTAGCTTGATAAATCTCAATTGTCTCTTTACATCCTACTGAGTGAAGATATATTACAAGCTATGATGGTTAGTGAATACTTCACACCCTACCCCATACAGGTAATGACTCCATATATTAAGTAAAAATATCACAACCGCCAACTCCAAGTCATGGGTAAGATAGTTCTTTTCATGAACTTTTAACTGTCTTGAAGCATAGTTAATCATGGTTTGTTCCTGCATAAAAAAACACCTAAACATGAATGTAAGGCATCATAAATCACAATAAAGTCCTTACCCTTCATTTTAAAGAAAGAATAAGAGTAGTGGTCAATAAAGTCTTAATCTTTAGGAAGTTCTCCTCACATTCATCAAACCAAACAAAAGGAACTTCTTTCTGAGTCAAAAGGGTCAATTGTGATGCAGTAGTAGCAAACCGCTTCAGGAATATGTGATAGTAACTAGCCAACCCAAAAATGCCATAAACCTCAATCATGAGGGAAGATATAGTCCAATTCTTAACTACCTCAATATTTTGTGGGTGCATCAAAACCCCTTATTTAAAAACCATATGTCCTAAAAAGAATATTAAAGAAAGCCAAAACTCACGCTTAAAAATTTGGCACACAATGGCTTCTCCTTAGGTAACCCAGTATAATACACAAGTGATCTTCATATTCTTCCTTAATCTTAGAGTACACAAGAATATCATCAATGAAGATAATTACAAAATTATGTAGATATAACTTAAACACCCCATTCATCTACTTGATGAAAGAAGCTAGGGCATTAGTCAAATTGAATACATTACTAAGAACTCATAGTGCCTATAATGGGTCTAGAGACTAGTCTTGGGAATTTCTTCTGCTAGGGTTTTTTTCTAATGATAATAGACCTCAAGTAGATATTAGAATATACTTTATCACCATATAATTCGCCAAACAAGTCATCTATCCTTGTGAAAGTGTACTTTTTATGAATCATAACTTTATTTAGCTTACTATAGTCTATGCACATATATATAATACCATACTTCTTCTTAGTGAACAATGTAGGAGATCCTCAAGGAGAATTACTAATGAATCCCTTACCTAAAGGTTCCTGCAACTAGACTTTAGCTCTTTTAGCTTAGCAGATGCAATCCTATAAGGGGGATAGAGATAGGTTGAGTGTCTAGCTCTAGATCTATATAAAATTTTATGTTGCAATCTGGTGGTCTACTAGGAAAATCAATGGAAATGACTTAATAGGAGGGAACTCAACACTAGTATCCCAAAGATAAGCTAAGAGAGCCTAACACCGATTCCTAACCAACTTGTTAGTACAAATATGAATGATAAGTCTTAGAGGAGTAGGCTTATAATCACCCTCCCACTCCAATCTATTAGTTCTCAGCATAGCCACAATTACTATTTGGCAGGACAATCAAGAATCACATAGTATGGAAATAAACCACTCATTTCCAAGATGATGTAAAACTTCACCATGACTAATTTCACAAAATCAACCCAATTCTGATATCCCTTGAATAAAAAAGAACAATCATGATAAGCCCTATCAGCATATCATAAAATCACCAATTGAGGTGGAAATATATACTAGAGTATCAAGCATTAGATAAACCATATACAACCCCACAATAAATCTAGCAGACACATACAAAAATGTAGAAATAGGATCAAATAAAAAAATTGTCATATAGTCATAGAAAAGAATAGTACATGTGATAATAGTGTTTGATGCCTTCACCTTTGGTCTACCTAGATAAGTATAGCATTAGGACTACTCATCTGTGTGCCACATAAACTAGCTTGAGAACTACCTCGAGTGTCTTGGTTTCCATTACTATTTGCCTAGTGACCACCATACCTACCTTGTGGATGACCTCTACTATTACAATTTTCTCCCCTACCCGTTGGAACCAAAGCTTGGGGAGCTTGCTGCTAGCATGATTGACTAAAGTATTCTAAGCTAGGGATATTCTTTTGAATGACCTATCCCACCATACTAATATCAAGTACAGTCTAGGGTTGGTCACTAAGATGAAGTAAACAAAGTTATACTGCCAAATTCTGAAGACCGTTGGATGACCCTTGATGAACACTTAGTAGACATCTACATCATTGAATGGATGAGGTAAGTAGGGTATCCTTGAAAACTTAAATCCGATCATAAGAACCACTAATATTTCCCCCTTAGTAGGCCTTCTTTCTTACTATCTTTGTATAACTCTCTTGCTTCATATCTTCTACCTTCTTAACATAATCAATCATCTCCTAAATAAAGACATACCTGAATGCATCATCTATAGAGTAGAGATCAAGAGACTTATATTCAAAACTTTCACAACAAATGTATCTTCTAATTATCAGTATACAAAAGATGAGATGAGTACTTGGACAAAATATGCAAGTTGGCATCATATGCCGCAACTGACATAATCCCTTACTCAAGTATAATGAATTTATTTTTCTATCTCTTAGAGTATGAGGAACATTTTTCTATAAAATACATAATCAAATTGAGTCTAGGTCAGTAGATTCAAACCTATATCTCTACACTCAACAAATTTACTCCACCATATCTTGGAATCTCTTTGCAACTAAAATATGATGAACTCCATAGCATGCCTCACGATCACTCTAATTTTGTGAAGTTTGTCGTGTCAATTAATTATGAACTCATATGTATCCTCATACTTGGTGCCATGAAAAACTAAAGGCTTAATTTTAAAGAACTTGTAAAACAAATAATGCTCACCTTTGGTCATCACTAAACCTATTACTAACTTTTAAAAATATTTGTATCTGATATTTCATCTATCTTGGGAGCCACAATAGAAAATGTTGCACCCTCAAAGGTTGACCAGTAGGCACTATGGGTCTAGTCCTAGTTCTAGCCAAATTGTTTAAGAAATATAACACTTGTTAGATCAACTTAAAAGACATCTAAATAGGAGAAACACCTTTATGAACTGGTGTCGTGTCATCCTTAATTTAATTTTCCTCATTCGCAACTATATCTAGAATTACTTCAAGTGGAGGAGGAGATTTTGATCTTTCTCTTTCTGGATCAGTAGCGGCCCAAGTCGCACCCTTAATGGGTGCTGCCTTTTAGCCTCTTCCTAATATTTTTCCTCTAACTCTGCCTCTACTTTAGACTGTGTCCCTAATGGTTTGTTTGTGCAATTCTACTTACCTTTATTATTTGTGTCCTTAACATTTGTAAAAAAACAGTGAAAGATTTAGATTTTAATTTAAACCACTACATAATATTGGAATCAATAAGTAGCACAAAATAAAAAAAGAAGTTGAAGTTTCCTAAGGTCTAATAAGCCTTTCAAGTAAAGTACAGACATATTTGTACCATTCTTCAAGACTCTTCTAGACATGTTCTTGCAAAACATGATTGGCGAACCTAGAGATCTTATACCAACTTTTTAACAACTCAATTGGTTATGCGTGGAACCCACACTAAAGCTCCGACAGAAGAACCATCTAACTAGAATCATTCCCAACACTAAGCCATTTTTAAGAAAAGATAATAATAAAACTCAACTTAAATGATTCATATCTCCCTAAAAAGTAGTTAATTAATGAATACAGGATAATCAAACTAATCCTAGACCCGAAAGGTCATTGAACAAGAACTATAAAACAAAACATGACTTAGAAATATTCAACTAACAAAATACTAACTAGTTTCATTTCTCGGAAGAAATGAAATAATAAATCATCAAGATCCACTTACTAGATGAAAGATATCAACCTTGGATCAGTATTAACCATCAAATGCTAGATAAAAGGTCGTGTATGAGCCTTTAGAATGCTTACTGCACTTAACAAAAGAAGAGAATAAGACATCAGTACAAACTATGTATTGGTAGGTACCATAGGCCAACTCAACTCAATAATATGAATGCAACATAAAATAGATACAAATAAACAAGCATCCACACATAGAAATAATTGTATAAAACTAACAAGTACATATCTATGGCCAACAATGCCATAAACAACCACATAAGCATTAAGAGTATCAAACACATTCCAATTAACCATGAATTAAGCAATCACAGTATAAATAGGAACTTTATCCTTCTCAATCTCACAATTAGAGAACCCTTTGTAAAATATCAATTATAAACCATATAACCTCTCTCAACCCCACTAATCCATAAACATACGTTATTAGACTTATTTATTCCCAATAGGCATGACGTACATGGACACCCTTAGTCAATGTATTATACTGTCTTGTTGTATAACATCAATAACAATATCTATATTAATATGTCACTTAATCTTCCATACTCACATTATATGGATTTTATGAAATATCAGTCTTTCATGATTCATTATAGTGCATTACATTTACTAGTTCACATTACAAACATAAATTATGGTGTCCAAGTATCAACAACTCAACTATTAACAAATACAAAAATGTCTTTAGAATAATAAAAAAACATCTAATTTTGGAGAATACATATAATTAAATTGAGTCTAAACTCTAATTAAACCATATCCTACCTTAATCTGATTAACCAAAAAATAAGGAAATCCATATAAGCCTTGCCTTTCGTCAAAACCTTAGAATGATCAAAGTATAAAAACACTCAATAAGAGTAATTAACCACTTAATCTTCCATTCTAAGTCGTAGAGATTAAACCTTACCCCTTTTTATTGCTTAAAGCATAGTATAAGGATTTTTACCACTTAGTTCATTTAATTCCTATAATCTATGTGAAAGGAAGGAATTCTATGTTAGAAAGTGTAATCTAATACCTTAGAACCCCTACTAGGAAGAATCAGGAGTACCCGTAAGGTTTTCAAAAAAGTTCATCAAATTAGGGCTTAGACACAAGATTTTTTTACTAAACCCCTTTATTTAAGTATTCTAAGGATTGAATGGATTAATCTATGATAGAATGGTGTAAGAATATTCCCTCAACATTAGAAATCACTCAAGCAAGGAGGAAATTGCCTCACCCAAGCCCTTAGTTTAAAATTTCAATAGTTTGGGAGAAATAACATTAAAACTCAAAGAATGAGACATTTAGTCTATCGATGACTATTGTATTAGAAACCTACCTATTATAGCGGTAACACTGTGGTGATCATTTATCCACTATAGTAGTCCCTAGAAAAATACTCACGGACTGCTATAATAGTTCCCTGATCACTATAATAGTCTCACTGCAGTAGTGGGGACCTACTATAGTGGTGGTTCATAGAGAGTTGACGAAACTCTTAGAATTCACCTACTTCACTACACCTACCAAAAAAATATGAAGACTCCAATTTATCCTACCATTATAAACGCCAAATCCAATTTCTACAAATCTATTTTCCATTTCAAAACTTTTTATAGACCACAATATCCTTTGTTTATCTCACTATCATATAAAAACTATGAAATGCTACACTATGAGACACTAATAATCTATAAATCACACCATACTTAATTTTCATTAGAAACCACCCTAGTCTGAGATTTGAAAAACACTCATCCTAGAGAATACTTTATTCAGTTACTTACATCCTAACCTATGCAATAACAATGAGATAGGTTGTTACGTTAGGTATAAATTAAATAATTATTCATCCCAAATAATTACAAGAAGGAAAAAGGCAAAAACAAGAAAGAAGTTACTTGAGTTGGTGAACAACCATGGATATTGGTAATGTATATATACTTCGATCTCCCAAATGGCCTCTTCAATGGGATGGTTCATCCACTGGATCTCTACAAATATAATAACTTTAGTATTTAATTAATGAAGAGCTCTATCAAGAATAACGACTGCTACTTCCAGCACATTTCCCCCCTTTTATCACCAATTGCCCCGTTTATCCCTATCCTTCACTTTTTGGCATCATTAAAAAATATAAGTAATAATATAAGAAAATTAACTCATGACCACAAAGGTGACACAATTGAAAGTATAGTATAGCAACATAAGATTTTGAAGTGGATAAGCATATAGAAAAAACATTACTCATATTTAAGATAGTCCAACAATCATTATAAAAAAAACTTAAAAGTTAAAAGACATGCCATAGCCAATATGACTTGTGAGGAATAATAGGATTATGAAGACTAAGATAATACGAATTAGGAGAATGGGTTAGGAAGAGACTGAAGAAGAAAACTAAGGCATTCATTTGAATCAACATGATCTTTAATAAGCTTGTCAATCAACTCTATCACTTTTCTATTTAGTCTTTTATTTTTAACTTTTAGAGTATCCACCATTCTAGGTACCTCGATGTGTTTCTTGGAAAATTGTTGTAGACTAGACTTTTGTTGAGCTATTTTAACATATCTTTGAGCAAGCAATCTAGTCGTATGATCCATTTCTCCAATTGATTTCTCCCAAGCAACAATAATATTTAACACGACTGAATGAGAGATCACACCTCCCCTTTTTAATAATTTTGCATTCGTCCAATGTTAAAATGGTGAAACTATGCTTCCTAAAAGAGGAAATTCCCATACCAATTCCCATGAAAAATTTAAACACTTTGTTGAGCAGAAACCCATATGTCTGACTATGTTTTCCCTTTTCCTTATCAAAACTCTATTCATATGCTTCAAAACTAGGGCAGGAAGATTAATACATTAAAAAGATGATATTGTCTCCATTACAAATAGATTTACTTTAGATACAACATTTCTTTATTTAGATCTTAGGAATAGAATTTTGTTGACAAATTCAAACACCAATTAATAGTCATACTTCATCTATTTTTTGTTGACATCTATTTCTCCAGCTTAATAACTATCTCAAGAAACTTCCTTGATGTTATTCTATTTTTAATGGAAATAATCCCATTAATAGGTACCTTCAGTATTTCCCTAATCACCTTCTCATCTAGGTAATTCTTAGTCATCGATATTAGTAATTACATTGGTGTTCCCAACATAGTATTCCATAATGGCATACAAATCCACAACTTTTGAGAATAAGGATTAGTAAGAGGTTGATCATACAAGTAAATCCACTTTTAAAATTTTATCGTTGATAGCAGGTCCCATATTCTAGGCATTTTAGAAACATCTTGATCAAACAACCATCCAAAAATATGGTTTGTGTCTTTATAGTTCCTTGGACATCTTCACATACCAGTTCTATAAGACCCCACAAAATCCTTGGCTTAATTCAGTCTTTTAAGCTTGTCTAGGGGTCCCAGACTTAGAATATTTTAGCTAAGTATTCAGACTTGGTGCCATTTTAGCCTATGAAAGTCAGAAATCATATTTCATGACTTTAACATCCTCCACATATTGATATTTGAGTTAATTCATGATCAGGAATATCCGTAGGTGTTTCCGAACAAGTTTTAGATTTTTTGGACTTCGTTTGAAACTCCTTTAGAAACCTAGAATAGTGAATCAACATGATTTTGGTGCACCGTATTGACTATCGCATTGATAAGCATTTTTCCTAGATCCCAACATCAATTTCTAGTGAGTCGATATGGACTGGAAAGGAACTAAGGGAAGAGAAATGGGAGACCAACCAGAACCTTAGCCCGTCCAGCCAGATTCTCTGGACGAACATGTCTACCATGCAGAATTCAGAGTTGCCTTTACCACCCTAGCTCATTCTGTGGCAGTCCAGAATGAAAGACCAAAAAGTGGTCTAGCCAACCCAGTGGCCAATACTGCTGCTGCCAGGATTCAGGACTTCATTCGAACAAACCCTCCACATTTGCTGGGTCTAAGCCAGATAAGGACCCCCAAGAATTTCTTGATTAGGTGAAGAAGGTCACGAATATCATGGGGATGACTACTATTGAGAGTATAGAGTTAGTTGCCTATCAGCTACAAGATATAGCCCATACATGGTTTAAGTAATGGAAGGTAGACAGGGGTGCAGATGCAGAGCCCATAGAATGGGAAGAGTTTACTACAACCTTCTTAGATAGATTCTTTCCCTTAGAGATAAAAGAAACCAAGGTGTTAGAGTTCATCAATCTCAAGCAAGGTAGTATGAGTGTAAAAGAGTATTCCCTCAAGTTCACTCAATTAGCCAGGTATTCTCCCCATGTAGTAGCAGAAAATAGATCTAGAATAAGTAAGTTTATGTCTGGGGTATTGGGTAGAGTGGTTAAGGAGTGTAGGACTGTGATATTGATTAGGGAGATGGACATATCTAGGCTTATTGTCTATGCTCAATAGGTTAAGGAATAGAAACTTAAGAAGAAGGAGATAAAAAATAAGAGAGCTAGAACAGGTAGCTTTAGTTTTGCCCGGCCATGGTCAAAAGGTTGTAACCGTTATTGGTTTAGTCAGAAGTTTTCATCCCCAGTTCCATCTTCAGATAGTACACCATTACCAAGGTTCAAGAATGGCAGTCATGATAGGGCACCAGGCTCCAAAACCCAGAATAGTGCAAACGGTATTCGTACTAATCTTCTTTACAAAGAATGCGGTAAAAATCATAAATGTATGTGTAGAGACGACAGAGATATGTGTTTAGGATTTGGCAAGTCAGGTCACAGAGTCTGAGACTATCCTAAGGCTGGTCTATGAAGTCAGCACAATCTTCCTTCAGCATAGTCCGGTCGCCCAAATCAGCAGGGTGCCACTCCCAGTGCCCCCACTGAGCAGTGCACAAATAGGCTTTATACACTTCAATCTAGATAAGATCGAGAAAGTTCTCCTAATGCGGTCACTAGTACATTACATACCTTTCATTTACATGTTTATGTCTCATCAGATCCAGGAATTTCTCTATCTTTGGTAATTCCTTGTATAGCAGTTAACTTTAAGGTCAGACCCTACATTAACAAAAACTTTCTCAGCCTTCGCCCCATTGGGTCAGTCTATCATAGCCTGGTGGGTATACAGGAACTGTCTGGTTATGATATCTCAGGAGGTCAGGCTTCCAAATTTTAGTAGTAATATTAGTATATGTAGAAAAGTAATGGGTGGGAATGATGCTCAACCCGTATTTACCTCAGTTTAAAGCTTATACTTTAGTCATTACTATACCTATGCATGCTTTACATCTCAGCTCCATGAATACAACTTATATTCATATACTTTCCCCAGAGTGGTGTGCATTTCCATTTCCTAGTATGAGGAGCTCCAGTTCACTCAATAGTATGAATTATATTTTGTGAATTCTACACTCATGCCTTACAATGTGTTTAGCCCAGTTACCATATCAATCATAGTCTCAGTTACAATCTTAGTTATAGTGTTAGTCTCAGTACCAATCTCAGTCGAGCAATCAGATCAGAAACTCAGTTCAATTTTAGGTTTGCTTGACCATAGCATATAATTATCAGTTATTCAGTTATCAGTATTTCATTACCTCGGTTTATAGAATATTTTAGAATCATGTTATATGCTTAATCTTGTATTATAAAATCACGTTATCATATGTTACCCAGTCAGTACTTAACTCGTGTACATGACACTCTAAGTTTCAGTCCCGTTATTCAGACTAAGTACAGTTTAGTCTCACATGCCAGTGTTAAGCTATTAGTCACCCAGTTAATCAGAAAAGTTAGTATGCATATGCATTCGTGCACAGTGCCAAAGTGAATATTTTTTAGTACTCCCAGGTGAAGTATCGTAATAAGGTGAAGAATATAGTTGATGTGCTAGTATTCTATTAGCACATTTAAGACTTTTAACTCAGAATAATTGTAAGTTCTTAAGTGACTGATGTTGTTTTTTATTATATTTGTTATGATTTTGTAGGAAAGTGAAGATGGATGAAAAATCATGAAAGCTATGTCAAGAAGGATGATTTTTGGTAAAATATACAAGAAATTAAGTTCTAAAGATTTCATCTGACGACTTGGTATGATAAGCTATCAGATCTCTGATATGCTATTAGAATATGTCGTCACATATAGGTAGAGAATAAGAAAGGTGAAGCATTTCTGACGATATTTTGTGATAAGTCGTCAGATTTGTGATAAGTCATCACAAATGTCATCATAAATATTGTGATAAGTTATCACAAATGTCGTCACAAATGTCATCAGATTTGTGATAATTCATCAGAAATGTCATCACACATGGGCAGAAGGTCTGAAGACATTTTATGATAAGTTATCAGATTTGTGATAAGTTATCACAAATGTTATCACAAATATCGTCAGATTTGTGATAAACGTTCGCAAATGTCGTTACCTAAGGGGCAAAAATCTAAATTTTAATTTTAACTTTTTCTTAAGTTACGGCTATAAATAGCAGATTTTAGGGTCCATTCATCATCTGGAACTATCAGGAACTCATTCCAAAGGCTATTTTACTTCCCTTTAGTCTCTAAGCTTGTATTTTAATTTTTCAATCCTTTGATTTAGTTGTGGGAAATTCTTATTGTACTTGGAGGGGAATCAACTTTGGATTTTATCTTTTATAAGTTTAATTACTTTAAATTATGAATCCAATCATTGTTATCTCTTTCTATCTTATGAGCAACTAAAATGCATAACTAGGGTGGTGGGATCTATGACTATTCTTTTATTGATTTAGTAGTTGGTTAGGGTTCAAGTGATTATGGAAACATCTTGATAATTCTTTTGTATTAATTATTTTCTGTTTGTTGCAAACAATAGTCTTTGCTTACTGTTGATTTGCTTGAGATAAGAAATCAATCCGAGTAAGAAGTGAATTATCAATGAGGATTTGGAAAGGTTAAGTACTCATCTAATGATTAATGTTGTAACAAGATTGATCAAGTTGAGATAAAATCAGTATGAATAGAATGACTTCTTAAGTTTGAGAGAATTAGGGAGTTCAACATCTAGGTAGGTTGAGAAACACTTAGATAGACTGTTGAAATTGACAATCTTGTGTTTCCTGCAAGTCATGAGAACCTGATGCCACTATTATTATTTAATGGGGATTAGTAATCATAGTGATCACAATCCTAGATTATTCTTTATCATTGATTTGAACTATTGAACTTTTGGCTTTGAGTTCTGAAGCAAGTTACAACTTTAACATCTGTTTGATCATTGAAAACCCCCATTTTATCTTTTTATGTTAGTTGTTTGAATTTAACTTGTAGCTTTAGTTTCAAACTAGTTCAATCGCCACTCACATTATTCCCTGTGGATTCAACCCCGACTCCAAAGTTGGGTAAATATATTGACGATGACTGCCATGCACTAAATTGACTTGTAAGTTGATCGTTATTAATAGTTAAGAATTAGTTTTCAGTATGAGTTAGATTGCAACACCAGTAATTCAGTATTAGCAGCCAGACAGATAAGTTTGTGTGGTGTGGTTTCCACCTTTCCATCTAGTTGCTCTATCCGAATATCTCATGAATCAAATTTTTCCATGATGGAGCAATCAGGTAGTGTGTGTTCAGATCAGTTCATGTATCATATCTCAGTTTCAGATCCCATATATTTAGTCACAATTCAGTTCATAGGTACCTTGTACATCATCCTAATTTTCCTCAGTATCTCAGCCAAGTCAGCATTCTTCGAGGGACATAATGTCCCTAGGGGGAAATGCACTATAACCCCGAGCTTTCATGTCCTAAATCTCCCAGTTCTCTTCACATAATAAATCCAGATTAGAGTAGTGGGTACTCATAAGTTTACCCTCAAGTTCCAATCTCAGCCGTATGACACATATTCAAAGGGCTTAGTTCAGTGCACGATATTCAGTTCATGTACCACATTCCAGTCTTAGTCATGTTCTCATATTCCCATTCATGCATACTCCAAAAATAATCTTGAGTTCATCAGTATTTTTCAGTTTAAGTAATAGTTTTCCTTGAACTCATTTATTTTCATGTTTAGATTTCAGTTACAAACATGGTATCATTGACCATTGCATAATCAGTCATATGTTCATAAGACAATTCAGTCATGCATTCATGCATCAAATATGCATGTCCAGTATGAGAAACTAGGCTTATCAATAATCTTAATCATGAAATCATGCTATAGTTGTGCATGCCCAGTTTCTAGGTCCAGTCTCTCAGTATTCCCAGACTCAGCAGTCTCATTCGAGGATGAATGTTCCCAAGGGGGAGATAATGTAAGACCTTGCAATATCCTTGTCTTAATTCAGTTCTTTAAGCTTGTTTAGGGGTCCCAAAATTAGAATATTTTAGCTAAGTATTTAGACTTAGTGCCATTTTAGCCTACAAAATTTGGAAATCTTATTTCACGACTTTCACATCCTTCACATGTTGATATTTGATTTAATTCATGATCTGGAATGTCTGTAAGTGTTTTTGGACAAGTTTTGGATTGTTTGGACTTCGTTTGAAGCTCCTTTGGTAACGTAAAATAGTGAATCATTGCGATCTTGGTGCACTGCATTGACTATCGCATTGATAAATGTTTTCCACAGCTCTCAGCATCAATTTCCAATGAGTCGATGTAGACTCGATGTGATGCGTTGTCTATCGCATCGATGCCAATAATGCAGCACATTGGTCTGTGCATCAATGGTACAATCTTCAGTTATTAAAAGATCGGGTCTTTGGGGGTATTTGGGTCTTTTTCCCCCAACCTTCAGTCCCCAAAAACACGAAATTCAGCCCTAATTCACAAAAGTATACTCACTTTCTCTCAAAATCTCTCAAAAACAAGCTTTAGGGTTTTCAATTCAAGATTCAAATATCAAGAATTCTACCATCAATCTTCTCAAAATCAAGCATCAAGGTATTTGAAGTGTTCATCCAAGGGTCCCTTCCATCCTTGGAGTCCAAGAATCTATTTTAAACTCCAATTGTATGAATTTCATGAATTCCATGTTGGGTTTGATAATATCTATGTTTACAATGATTAATTGGGTTTTCAATCCTTGTTTTATGATAAGTTCATGTGGGGTTGGTTTAGATATATGGCCTATCATGTGAAAATCATGCTAAAGCTTTCAAATTGTGAATTGGGTATATGGAATTATATACTTACATGTTGATTATAGTATGTGCATATTTTATACCTTTCCAGTGATTGATGAATTAAGCATGTGAGTTGAATAGTGAAAATTATATCATGTTAGTATATGTATTCAAGTTCATGTCATGCAAATGGTTGTTAAAATGCCCCAATAAAGGAAGAAGGATCGAACACTTAGTTTTCATTTTTCAAGTTTGTACCATGTCTTTTAGTTTATGCTATCGAGTCCTGGGGGTACTTGTACTCTACTTACCTAGAGCCATGGTTTGTTATAGAAAAATATCAATCACTTCATGATCAGTAGTGTTCTCAGTCATTTACAGAAACTCAAGAAATCTCAGTAGTGATCGTAATTCAGTCACAGTACTCCGTTCAGAACTCAACAGTACTCAATAGAACTTAGTTAGTTAATAGTATTCAGTAGTTTCCATTAGTCCACGAAATCCACTCAACTCAGTTCAGTTTAGTAAAATAGTTATATCAGTAACAACTCAGTCTAGCCTAGTACAGTATAGAACTCAGTCTAGTGTCTATTCAGTTGGGAGTAGGATTTAACACCGAGTGAACCCAAGGATGGGGACTCACCTTCTAGTAGAGGGTGTGATCCTTAGAGGCAATCCTATGTTCCAGAACTACGTAGCCAGTGTAGGTTGAGATATCTTCCTACCAGATATTATTAGGGTTAACATATCACATTTGAGTTTTTCTATCAGCGAGGGTTGACGGAAGAGCTTCCTGTCAGAGAGGGTTAACCCACAACTTGTCATTACCCGTGGCATAGTATTGACACCCTTCCAGCTAGGGTTACAAGTTAGACACAATCAGTTTAGAGAGAGGAATGTCGGTTAGATGACTATCTCTTACAGTCTCAGTTTTAGATTCAGTATCAGAATGGAACTCAGTTCAGTTCTACAGATTCAGGACTATCAGATATAGTCAGTCAGCTAAGTATGGAACTAAGTATAGTTCCACAGAGTTTAGGAATGTCAGATACAGTCATTTAGATATCAGTAATATAGTATCAGTAGACTCAGTAGTTAGTTAATCAATATTTAGACTTAATATTTAGTGTATCACGATCTCAGTTACAGTAGATGAGTCATGTATGTACTCTTACTCAGTCATATTTATGTTATTCAGTTAGTATTGTTCATGTATATGAACCTATGCATTTTAGTCTACCTCACTGAGCACACCAGTACATTCAAAGTACTGACACATGCTTTTTTTGTGATATGATGTCTTATATCATAGGTTCTGACACACGGTCTCCTGAGCATCCTTAGCAGATCCGACTTTCAACAGTCAGAGTATTCGTGAGTTCTCATAGTTCGAGGAATTGCTTATTATTTACAATATTTTAGTTTCAGTATCGGTAGTCAGAGTTAGTTGTGGGCTTGTCCCATCAACTCCATAGTTCAGACAGTTTTAAAGGCTTTTTAGACTAGAGTATTTTCAAAAATATGTTCATACTTCAGTACTTATATTCAGTTTTGGTATTATGACACCACACTCAGTATGGTTTCTAGATTTGGAACTTAAGGCAGTTTTCTACATTTATCTTAGTTATGTTATGATTATAGCATTACTATTATAAGTTATGGCAGCAGGTACCAGCCATGGGTTAGCTTGTGGTCCTTCGGGATTATGACCATCGTGTAGCGTTCAGGGTATAGACTCAAGGTATTACAAGTTCCTTGCTCTTTTCTTTATGATCAGTACCAAGTCCCTCAAAATATAAGCCATCATTTTTCTTTCTCCTTTTTGATCGACGAACTACTTTATAGGGACCAAGTACATCAATACCCCTTCTTTGCTTAGCACAGATTGTTAGTTAATTTTTACCAAGTTTGGGTACTATCTCACCACATCTCTTGGATACACTGAGACCTACATCAGTGTCTACTTCTTTAATTTCATTTTTCTTATCACTGTTTACTACATTCAGTGATGGAGAATCATCAAACACAATGTTTTCATTTTTAGTTTCTTTTTTGGGCCTGTCTGTGATTTATTAATCTTCAAGTCCGGTTTAATGAATTTTCTTTTGCTACCCTTGTAATGCAAATTCAACTTAGAACTGGTCTTATGAATTTGTACAAATTTTTTATCTCGACATTTAGAGGATGTTGATTAATTTCCAATTCAAAATCATTTCCTAGAACATATATAACATGGGATACATGAGTCCCATCATATTTGGGTGAACCATCAAAGGTTTTAAGATTTTTAGAATCATTGTGAGACTCGCCCATAAACTCAAACCCATCACCTGCTTTTTAATTTCCTACTATCATAGCAACAAGTTGAGAACTTACATCTAGTATGTTTGAGGAAGTTCCCTTTTCCATAGGTAGTTCTCTTGCATATGGGGTTTCCATTGTTTTCTCAAACACTGATGCATCTTTCGTACTAACATTTAAGTTACAATTTGGATTTGAAATGTTACAATACAAAGTTCTTGATTTTGGTCCTCCAATATGGGTGAAATATCTTTCTCAACATATGTACACAAGCACTCTTGCTTATTTTTAAGAGTTTTCTCATATGAGACCTTACTATTTGTCTTGTCTTCAACCTCTAGATTGGTATCCTCAACAATCTTACCAAAGACATTTTGAGAGTTATGTTGATTGGAACAATCAGGGGAACCAAAATAGCGAACGAGAATTAAAGTAACCAAAAAAGGGTTTCTTAGCTCTTTAGCTAATATTTATTTCAATCCAAGCTGTGGTTGCAGGTGTCTGAAGATCTAAGGAGGAATTTTGTGAAATATAGGAGAAATTGAGTTTGATATTTCAATATATGTTAGAAATTTAAAATGATAAGAGAGCCATTTAAGAGGAGAGTTGGAAGTTTGAAAAATGAGGAAAAGCAATTTAAGATATGTAAAAACTATTTAGAGAAAAGGAAAAAGGCGAATGGCTGCAATTATATAAAAATGAGAGAAGGAAGAAACGCATAAAATTGAGAGAGAAAATAATGATTGATATTCGTCTCTGACAAGACAAATTTACTAATAGGAGGGAACAAATATGGCTGACATAGTGGTACTATTTTTTTAATTTCAAAAATTCCTAGAGTAAGGAAAGTTGTATTAACCTTAGGGAAACCAGGTCCCTCCATGAAGTCTCAATTTCTGTCCTGTATTTCTCTTATCTATCTATCACTGAGGTACTGATTCATGTATACCATTAGTGTATACCCTATATGTGTACTAGACCAAGTTAGTCTTTATCAAGTATAATCCTACCTGGGAATCTCATCCCACTTTCTAGCCTGAATAAGAGACGTTAAAAGGATAGAGATAATTAGTTGAACATCATTTGGTCTAGGAAACTTATTTTTTGAGAATTTAACCTTGCTTAGTTTCTCAATGAGACTGTTTCCACCTTAATATTTTGTTCTACTGTTATGAACCAATTATTTAGGTTATAATGGCACCGACTATAATGCACCAGTAGGCAAGCCAATTTAGTAGTTCAGAACTTCTAGTAATGGACTAAAAAAAGAATAGAGAGAAAAATGTGAAATAGGTGTAATAAAAGACTAACAAACATAAGATAATCCTACAACTTGGTGGAATCAGTACAAGAGCTTCTATTATTAACGAGGATACAAATGAGGTACTAAATGAATATACAAATATAACCATCTCTGAATACAACATAGAGATCAGTCTAGTATTATAAGAAGGAGGTAAGTAATACTCTGAATCCTTTGTCTACGAACCATAGCTTCTCCGTACTATGCACACAACAATAGTGATAACCCGTACTATGATCTACAGGCTGCAAAAGTTTAGTATGAGTGCCAAACATGTAGTACGCAATAGGCAACTGCCGACTGAGCTCCAAATATAATGAAAATATACAAAACATATAAGCAAGAATATAACTACACCTAAATATCTAAGATATGACACTATAAAGACAAGGAGACATTAAGGATTACCTATCCTAGTCATAGTCGTGAAACTAACATTGCAAGGCTAAGAAGGTATTGAAAATAAATCATCCTATTCCATCTATGCATGGAACTATAAATACTATACCATATATTAATGGCCAATATAAGAACAAAGAGTAGAAGAAGGATATATACATATATGTACAAGGACAAGGAATGGATATATAACACGAGTGAAAGAAAGGAGGGATGTACGGTAATACCGTAGCTATATATGGATAGATATACACACACACGCGCACACACACATATATATATATATATCTATATATATACAAGGTCAATTCTAGGTACAACCTAACTTATCAGACTAGCATTTTTAAGGTCTCATAACCATATAGAAAATAGTGCTAGTAATCTCAAGATTTCTAATCCATTTATCAAATCATAAGATAATTACCCTAATACTGCAATCGTAAATAAAGAAAACAAGGTATCTTAGTCTAAAACTATAGTTCCTAACCAATGGATAATCAAGTATAATGATATAATCGTAAGATAAGAGAATCAAAATCAGATCAAATCCCAACACAAAATTATTAACCAAGATTTCATGAACTAGCCATAACAATGATCAATATAATAATAGTAGTAATAGCAACGACAATGCAACTAACCGACTATTCTGAGAAAATAATCACCGCTATAAGCCCATAAAGGTTCAATCAACATACAACACATCACAAGCCATACTCATCACCTATACCAATGCAACCCCTATAAGGCTGATAGATATAGGTGCATATTGGTGATAGGCTATGCGCATGCAAGGATGAATACAAACACTATCCACAATACCATCATCAATTTATGTATCATAGTGTAAACCAGTGTATCACCTCACAACATCAACATCATCATCAATTTCCCATCATCATTTCATAATCATCTTCACCATCATCATAATCATCCTTATCATAATCATAATCATTATCATCATAATCATCATCATCATACTCATCATCACCATCATCATCATCTTACTCCATCCAGTACCAGAGGGATGTATATGTATATATTTAATAAATTCACAGATTTAAACCATGGATAAAAAGAGTGTAAATCTATAAATCCATTGCCCGAGGTAAACTCCGGGACTAAATCATCCTGAAGGTGTATAAATAGTCCCAATCTCTCATGACTAGAGTAAATAGTAGTATCAAAATCATAGATCAAAATCTGTCTGGGTCAAATCTTTAAAACATCATTTCAAAATCATTACACATAGGTTATTTATTAATATGGTACGATTCCCATCATGAAGAAATCCTGTCTTAAAGGTGAAAAGTGGGATTAAATCCTTTTTTTTTGGAAAAATAACAGAAACCTATATTTTAGTTGGAATTGTACCATTTACCATATTTAGTGGTCATGAATGTACCAAATCTATGTATACCATCAATAATATTCAAATAATGTAATCATAAATATTAACACATCTACAAACTATAACAACGACAATGTCTTTACAAGGACAAACCACTTCCCAGAATCCAACCAATATCATAACATGGCCTTGGACCCAATAATAGGTGGATACCCGACATACCCACAAGTTATATTATAAGCCACATACGAAATCTATATAGATATTCACATCTATAATCTATGCCATTAAACATGTCTAGAATCTATGTCAAGAATCACGTCTATAAGCTATAACGTTATGCATATCCAAAATCAATATCGATAATCATACCTATAAGACGTTTCATATTGATTTGCTATATCATATCTATAAGGCATATCACATCTACAGGCCATATGTCACATCTATGAGGTATATCATATCTATGGGCCATATATCATATCTATAGGCCATATATCATATCTATGAGGCATATCATATCTATAGGCCATATATCACATTTATGAGGTATATCATATATATAAGCCATATATCACATCTATAAGGCACATTATATCTATAAGCCATAAATCACATCTATGAGGCATATTATATCTATGGGCCATATATCACATCTATGAGACACATTATATCTATAGGCCATATATCACATCTATGAGGCATATCATATCTATAGG
>NW_025890857.1:0-7337 GCF_002878395.1 Capsicum annuum
ATTATCATTTGAAGTTGACTATGCCAAAATCCTTCTCCAGAATTCAATCGGTAAAGAATGTTTTGATTCACCCGATCGTTAGGACATCTTTAAAGCCTTAATACACATCACCCTTGGCCAAAAAACAACCAAAACACTATACTTTATTTCTGATGAGCTTGATTCATGGTTGCACTATTGGTTAGAGTCTCGGTGTATTACAATATCTCCCCCTTGGAAATATTCATCCTCAAATGTTGCTAGATAGGCCGAGAACAAGAGAAAATGAGGACGTATAGCTGTAACGACTCATAAAAGGGGCTTATTTCACTCTAAACTTTCGAGTACTTTACAAAATGCACGAATCATAGAGAGAATAACCATATAGCTGACTACACTGGATTAGAAGGAAACTGAATTAGGGAAGAATAGTACCTTCGGTTTGATTTGAACTCGCGGAGAACAGATGATGGTATCTGGATCACATATCTGCTTCTACTTCCTAAGTAGCACCCTTGACTGATTGATTTCGCCATAGAACTTTAACCAAGGGAACTTTCTTATTTCTTAGTCTAAAAACTTGATAATCTAGGATTTCAATCGAAACTTCATCATATGAAAGGCTATCTTGAACATCAAAATTTTCTGACGGATCAACAACAACAGAATCACCAATGTCCTTTTTGAGCATAGAAATGTGAAATACAAGATGGACAGCTGACAACTCGGCAGGCAACTCAATCTTGTAAGCTGCTTTCCCAACACGATTTAAAACTCTATAAGGGCCAATGTATTGGGGACTAAGCTTCCCTTTCTTACCAAATCTTTTTACCCCCTTCATGGGTGAAATCTTTAAGTACACCAAATCATTAACATCAAACTCAAGAGCTCTTTTTCTTACATCTGCATATGACTTCTGACGACTCTGGGTTGTCTTTAACCTTTCTTGAATCAGCTTAACTTTCTCCATAGCCTTAAACACAACATTAGGTCCACTCACAACGACTTTACCTACTTCAAACCAACCTATGGGTGATCTGCATCGCCTTCCATATAAAGCCTCAAATGGAGCCATTCCAATGCTAGCATGAAAACTGTTGTTGTAAGCAAATTCAATCAGTGGCAAATGTTCATCCCAACTTCCTTTGAAATTAAGAACATATTCCCTCAACATATCCTCCAAGGTCTGGATTGTCTTCTCAACTTGACCATCGATCTGTAGATAAAAAATGGAGCTAAGATGAACTTGGGTACCGAGACCCTTCTGAAAAGCCCTCCAAAAATGAGAAGTGAATTGAGTACCCATTCGGAGATAATAGTCAAAGGAACTCCATGTAACCTGACTAATTCTCGAATGTACAGCTTAGCATAGTCCTCAGCGGTGAAAGATGTATGCACTGGCAAGAATTGCGCGGACTTAGTAGCCTGTCAACACTGACCCAAATCGAATCATGATGACATCGAGAAGGAGGTAAACCAGTCAAAAAATCCATATTCACTTCCTCCCACTTCCAAGTAGGAATACTGAATTCTTGCATCATTCCATCGGGTCTTTGGGTGTTCTATCTTAACCCGTTGGCAAGTTGTACACTTCTCTATGAATTTTGCTATATCCTTTTTCATACCATTCCAACAATAGATTTCTCACAAATCGTGGTATATCTTGGTAGCATCGGGATGAATAGAATATCACGTGCCATTCACTTCAGCCATAATTCTCTGCCTCAAATCTTCAATATTTGGAACACATAATCTATTTTGAAATCTCAATGCACCATCTCCACCTTGGGAGAAAACCTCCACCTTTTGGTCTTTAACTGACTCTTTCAGTCTGACCAAAGTAGGATCCATATCTCACTTCTTCTTTACTTTCGAAACTAGAGAAGACTCGGAGATACTCTGGACCCAAACATTACCCTTAGCTGAATCAAGCAATCGAACTCCTAACCTAGCCAGATGATGCACCACATGAGCTAATTACTTCCTATCTTCCTCGACCTGTGCTACACTACCCATAGATGACTGCTAAGGGCATATGCCACTACATTGGCCTTGCCCGGGTGATACAGCACATTCATATCATAGTCCTTTAACAATTCTAACTATCGCCTCTGACAAAGATTTAACTCTCTCTGAGTAAGCATATACTAAAAACTCTTGTAATCCGTAAAAACATCAATATGAACACCGTAAAAATAGTGTCTCCAGATTTTCAAGGCAAAGACCACTGCAGCTAACTTGAGGTCATGGGTCGGATAGTTCTTCTCATGTTATTTCAACTGTCTAGAGGTATAGGCTATAACCTTAACTTTCTGCATCAACACACAACCCAACCTAACTCTAGAAGCATCACAGTACACCACAAAATCATCTACACCATTTGGAAGGGTCAACACAAGGGCTGAAGTGAGTTGAGTCTTCAACTCCTGAAAACTCTTCTCGTAAGAATCAGACCACAGGAATTTAACTTTCTTTTGGGTCAACTGAGTCAAAGGATACACAATGGAAGAGAAAGCCTCAACAAAACGACGGTAGTAACAAGCTAGACCCAAGAAACTCCCAATATCATATGGTGAAATAGGTCTAGGCCAATTTTTCATAGCTTCTATCTTTTGAGGATCGACTCGAATACCTTCAGAAGAAATAATATGACCCAGAAAAGTAACTGACCTTAACCAAAATTCACACTTGCTAAATTTGGAAAATAGTTGATGATCTCTAAAGGTTTGCAAGACTATTCAGAGATGATCTACATGGTTATTCTAACTTTGGGAGTATACATGAATATCATCTATGAACACAATAACAAACATATCTAGGTACTGTCTGAACACCCGATTCATGAGATCCATAAAAGTTGCTGGGGCATTTATTAGCCCGAAGGACATGACCAGGAACTCAAAATGACCATATCGGGTGCGAAAAGCTGTCTTTGGAATATCACACTCCCTAACTTTAAGCTGGTGATAACCGGATCTCAAATCTATTTTTCAAAAATAATTGGCACCTTGTAGCTGATCAAACAGGTCATCAATTCTAGGAAGAGGGTACTTGTTCCTGTCTTTGTCCTTGTTAAGCTGACGATAGTCAATACACATCCGCAATGAACCATCTTTCTTTTGCACGAACAGAATGGGTGCACCCCAAGGAGATACACTAGGCCTTATGAAACCCTTTTCTAGATGATCTTTGAGTTGCTCTTTCAACTTCTTAAGTTTTGTGCGGGCCATATGATATGGAGGAATAGAAATAGGCTGCATATCGGAAAGAAAATCAATCCTAAATTCTATCTCTCTATCAAGAGGTACCCTTGGGAGATCTTTTGGAAAAAATCATTAAACTCATTAACAATGCTTATCGACTGAAAGGTTGGAGTCTCGAACTTAGTATCTTTAACTCAAACCAAATAATAGATGCAACCTTTGGATATCAATTCCTAGCTTTAAGATAGGATATGAAATGACTCTTGGGAGATACAAAATTTTTGGACCACTCAAAGGCTGTCTCATTGGGAAACTGAGACTTTACTACACGACTACGACAATCTATAGACGTATAACAAGAGTAAAGCCAATCCATACCCATAATAATATCAAAATCAACCATGTCTAGCTCAATCAAATTTGCAAACATGACTCTATGAAGGATAGTTATAGGACACTTCTTATATACTTGCTTAGAAACAACAGGTTCACCAACCAAAGTAGAAACTAGAAAAGGCTCAGGAATCTTTTCAGCATTGATCTCAAAATTCACAGCCACTAATGGAGTCACATAAGAAAGACTTGACCCAGGATCCATCAACATAAACACATCAAAATGAAATACATGGAGCGTACCATTAACAACATCTGGTGCATTCTCCTGCTCTTGGCGGGGTGGTATAGCATAAAAGCGATTCTGGCGCTAACCACCGGCAGTACCAGACGAGGCATCCTAAGGAGGAGTAGGACGACCTAAAGGGGCTAGAGAACTTATATGCTGACTCTGGGAATGACCATCACGGCTCCCCTGTCTAGCATATGGACAATCTCTGAGTCTGTGGCCTAACATGCCACAACCAAAACAACCTCTCTGCTCAGTAATACACTCTTTGAGATGTGTCCTACCATACTTAGCACACGGGGGATAGTTAGGTCTATTACTCACACTGTCCTGAGACTTGGACACAGTAGGTCTATTACCCTGCTCCTGCCTAACTCTGGATGCAGAAGCACTAGCTGATAATGGTGTTGGCACAAAAGAACAGCTCTGAAACTGAGGGCGGATCCCTCCAAAAAATATACTCTGACTATACCCCTGCTGCTTTGATCTCACTCTCTTGTTCCCTCTCACTATCTCTCTCTTTTACCTTATCCTCTTTAATCTATTGAGCATGTATTATTAATCTAGAAAGAGCCATATACCTATTGATCATAGCGGACCTACACTCTTTCACAATGTAACTCGATACGCCAGTCAAAAACTTACTCATACTGGTCCTAGAATCAGCCATCATACCGGGAGCATACTTAGACAACTAGTTGAATTTAAGATAATACTCCTTAGCTGTCATGGAGCCTTGTCTCAAGTTCATAAATCCTTCTAGTTTTGCTTTCCTCAACTCTGGGGGAAAGACTCAGTCTAAGAACGCGTCCTGGAATAACTGCCAAGTCATGGAAGCGGCTTCCTCCCCTTTACTCTTTCTCCATATCTCCACCCAATCATAAATAATATCTTTCAAGCGATAGGAAGCTATCTCTACACTTTCTTCTTTTGTCACATGCATAATTTGGGTAATCTTTTTCACCTCATCAAGATACATCTATGGGTCCTCACCTGCCCTTGACCCATAAAACTTTGGCGGATTCATCCGCATAAAATCACAAACCCAAGCTGCCACTGAATTACCTTCTTGCAGAGGTGGGACTGCTGCCTGAACATTGGCCTAAGCATTGGCGGTAACAGACTAGGCTAGCATCTAAAAACCTGCCCAAAATTTGGCATGAGTCACCATCTCATTTAAAGGATCAATGGGTTAAGGTCGTTCGTTATTTCTACGAGCTCTACAAGGAGACATTTTTTGTCATAAGAGATCACAAATTAATAGCAGAGAGAAACTGTCATAGTCACGATAGACTTCTAAAAGAAAAAAAATGACTTTTCTTAAAACGTCCCATAGCCTCTTGCTCATAGATGTGGTGCACTACACACCAATGATCAAGACTCTATGTAACATGGCTTGTCAGACTCCATAGGACTCTTTAAACCTTATGCTTTGATACCAAGCTTGTAACGCCCCAAGATCCCATTCCAAGATGTCACATGGTGCTTAAGGCCACACGCGGCCTCAAGCTAACCCTGTGAACCTATCATTACTTCTGTAACTCACTATGACAATAATCAATCTATAATAAGGAAGAATAATCATGTCATGAACATACTAGAATACAAAGAAATACAATCCTGTACAATCAAAATACCAAAGTTTTGTACATATTGGTACTCTAGTCTGACAAAGCTTCTACTACATAAAACTGAGGAGCCATTGGGACAGATCCCTAACTAACTCATACTGAACTGGAAATAAACCACCATCTACTATTAAGATAAAAATTAGGGACATAGGTCCTCAAACCATAAGGACTCACCAATTGTAAAAATGTAGATGGAGGTACTCGAAGATCACCGTCGCTGCTGAGACTGAGCACCTGAACCTACATCATGAGAAACTATAGAACACAAGAGAGTATGGGAATCAGTACTTGGGAATGTACTGAGTATATGGGGGTGCAGGCAACATTTAAATAATATCATAAATGTATAAGAAAATCATGTATGCTGATAATAATGACTCTCATTGCTTCAATTACTTGAAACATATTTTCCATAAATCATTAATAATAACACATGCTTCATAAATCTCATAAACCATTGGACTCAACTCAAACTCTTTGACTCATGACATAGAGTGACTTAGTAACTCATGGAACTTGGACTATTATGGACTTGGAAGTTTTTTGTAACCGACATAAGCCATTTGAGCTTACATGGAGTCCAACGTCTTGCCCACATTGGGGAGAGCTATTCTATCTTTGCCATTGGAGTAGAACCTTAACTTTAGTGATAACTGTCTTGGTCTTCGTCCCTTAATCTTAATCCTATGGTGGCATGTAGTTCTGGGGAAATAGGATGCGTTGAACCCACACTTCCTGCTCTGTGCTAAATACTACTCCCAGACTTAAGCTCAGAACGCGTTAGGAAATCCACCTTAATCAACTCAAGGGTCTATCATGAGGACCAAAATGTAAATATATATCTTATTTGTAAATCATAATCAACTTGTAGATTTCTAACTTGACTCAATATCAAAATAATCTTTCTCATCATCAAGTACACTTGCTTATCAAATTATATCAAGTATCAAAATCTTTAAGAAAACATCATAGAACTCGTTCTTGACTCTCAAGCTCAATATCAGTATATATTCAATAGACAAACTTCTCATAGAAAAACATAAATCATGACACTTATCATAAATCACTTAGAAATCATCATTTCATGATAACAATATACAACTCATGGCATAAATTCTTAATTTAAGAAATAAGACAATGAAGTAGTCATATATGTCAATCTTGTATAGCTCAAATCTTATAAATCCTTGATAAATTAATTTGGGTGTAAACCCACTTTGCAAAAATCATGAACCCACTTTGCAAAAATCATGAAATTCAATAGAAATTAAATCTTTGGACATAAGAACGAAAGAAGTGTTCTTATTCAAAACCCCACATACCTTAATCATTAAAATTGGATGAACTTTAGTGCTTGAGACTTTATCCACACTTGAAATAAATAATTCTTGAAGCCCACACTATGAGGAACTTGATTCTTGAAGAAAGTTTGAAGATTTATGGATGATTTTTGGAAGATTTATGTTCTTGATAAAACCCTAAATATATTATCTCAAGAGAATTGAAAGAGAGAATGATGGAATTAGGGTTTGGATGAGGATTATCATATATATATATATAGGCCTCCAAAAAAGGGAAAAGACCAAAATATCCTTGCAAAAACGTCTCTAAATTGCTGAAAAAATAGCTGACGACATCCGTGATAAGCCGTCAGGCCCGTGATAGGACGTCACGAATTATCATCACAAAAGTGGTAGATTTTGTGACTTTTTGCCTTAAGATGATGACATTTTGTGATGGACCATTAGGCTTGTGACGATTCATCACAAAAGGTCGTCACAGATTTTCCTGGCTGACACGCTGGAGTAAAATAAACATAACTCTTTATTCCGATATCTAATTTTGACGAAATAGGTATCATTTGAAAGATAATTAAATTATATATCTTTTGGTAGGTCATGA
>NW_025890857.1:10337-14413 GCF_002878395.1 Capsicum annuum
TGTTGTTTTTGGTTGAGTCACAGGTTGATGGGAAGTATGAGTGTTATAAACCTGAGCTAAGAGCATGGCAAAATTTAAGTGTGGGGTCCCCCGGATCCTTTTCATGTGAAATATGCTACTAGCTAGGACTAGAGGCCTTAGAGAGTATTTTTGTCTCTTACCTTTAAATTCACTTTGGGGACAAAGTAGATTTTTAAGTGTGGGGTGGGGGAAATTCCTAATTTTTAACACAATTTAAAAAAAAATTGTTAGATATTTGGTTTGGTGCTATTTTTGATTGCATGATGCAAGTGGATTTGTTGGTAAAAGCATGTTGATTGTGTCAATTACTACTTTTGAGACTCTTAGGATAATATTTGTGACTCTTATATTTATTGGCTTAAATTTGAATTCATGTTATTGTTTGGTTGGGAGTTTATGATGATCCTATTGAGCTGAACATGTACCATGTGCGTGTGAGATTTTGTATATTCCTTGTTGTATATGGTGTCTAGAACTTGCCCGGTGTGTGTGTAAAGCAAAATAAATAGTGTGGGTTTAGGAGATGATTTAGGAATTTCTTTGATAGCCTTATTTTATACCTTCTATTTTTCCTACCCTTTGTGCATTATCCTAGGTAACCCCCATTGAGACTTTAGCCTTTTCTTTGGTAGCAACATAAGTAGCCTAATCCCTTCTTTTATGAACCTTAGTTTTATCCAAAAAGACTCCTAAGTTCTTTAATGAGAATATGATTTAGTAAGGAGTTTGAGAAATTGAAGAAGAAAAAGCTGAAATTGATACCCCAAGGTAAGAGTTATTCGTTTTTATATTTGATGTGTGGTGGTTGGAACTGATGTATATGGTGTTAGGAATATTCCTATGGTTGTGAAAAAGAAAAAAAAATTGAATCATGAAGTAATAAACAATACTCCTACCATATGTTTGTGAAAATCCTTAAAAGAGATGGGACAAAAACAAAAGAATGGGGAAGTCAAAAAAATGGTGTAATTTGGTTCTTGGAAATTGGTTTTAAATATATAATGTAGTGTATTAAAGAGTTTAGGAAAGATAGTCACTATTCTTTGCAAAAAAAGTTCCTACCCATCCCCTAGCCTACATTACAACTCGAAAAAAACCCATTTGATCCTAAATTTCACATTCTAATATTAGTGGAGTATGACGCTAAAGGCAAGCCTATGGTTGATTATGTGTAATTTGTGAACTCTTTGTGAGAGTGAGCATAACTTGATTTGTATACCCATTATGATATTACATTATTATGAGTGTATATGGTTAACTCTCTTGTTGATAGGGCACATGTTTAATGAATGTGGGTGATTTGTATGATGTCTTATATTGAGCAATATGCATGAGTTTTCCATGTATTGAGTCAATTCTTAAGTCTAGAATGTTTTGGAGTAGGATTCTTGATCTTTCAATCATGTATAACATGCGTAGTGTTTTAAATATGCATTACATGTAGTCATTGAAGTACTAGATTGAGTTTATTACATATAGTAAAAGTGTGGAGTCTCTTCATCTCATGATGCTTATAGTTAAGAATTGTTTGAGGACGAACAAGACTTTAATGTGGGGTGGTATTGTTGGGTGAATTTATGCATTTTAGCATTGCTATTCTAGCCTTATTAGCATTGTTTTGAGGATGATTAATGTGTTTAATTTGATGATAATGATATAAATGTGCATCTAAGTGTCTATGTATGTTTTTACAATGTTTAATATTGTTCCCACACAAGTTTTGATTCAAATTGATCATTTAGAAGTCAACCGAGAAAACTAGTATGACTAGCTTGAGCTAGGTGTTTGTCTAGTCTATCGTATTGGGTTCTAACATATTTAATGAGTTACTAAGGTTTTTATTGACTATTTATATTTGAAATTTTTTTTTTGATAATTTTCAAGGGTCAATTGGATCAAGACAAGAGCCAAAACTATAAGTTAGAAATCAAAGTGAATGAAGCCTATGCTTAGCCCTTGTTTCTAGTTCTCTGTCTTTGATGTTGTCTTGTTTTGAACTCTTAATTTACTATGTTTAATACTATAGGATGCTTTTTGATTGGATTATGATGATATATGAAGGATATAAAAGTTTCAAATAAAGTGGAGACAACTCAAAAAGTCTTGGAATGGATCACGGAAGCACAATATGCAACTTGACACAAATTTGGACACCTGAAATGTATGGGGCAAGTGAGGGCACATGGGATAGTATATCGGTGTATGATACACATTAAAAGACTCAGAAGAGAAACAAAATAGTGTGTACATGTGATATACGTGCATCACATGATCCATTCTTATGGAATATAGCGTGCATCGTATGCTCCATTTCACCCCTGGATTGCACATTGATTCCTTGTCCAACATGGCTTGGTCTTACCCTATTACTATAAATACAACTTTGTAAATGTTTTTAATTAATTTTGGATGTCCTTGGAAGATATTGGAGGATACCACAACATCATTTTAGGTTTTATCATTCTTTAATTTAGTTTTCCTTATGGTTTGTATCATCAATCCAAGAGATTGAATGCTAAATATTTCCATTTGAGGCAAAACTCCCTTTCCGAGGGTCAGGTCCAAGATCATGACTATTTTTGTTTTGAATTAAACGTTTTGATTAGATTATCATTTTTTGTTGTTTGTTTATTCTTGTTATAACTATCTTAAGGATTCACGACCCTTAGAATACATCAATTGTCAACTTTGTGAACTCGAGAGAGGGAATAGGGCGATTGAACATGCGAATAAGCAAAGTATGGTTTGTGTTTCTTTATGAAATAAGGAATTCAAATTAGTATCTAGGACATGGATGTACTTAGATTCCTTACATGATTCACATGCAGGATGATAGCTTAAAGAACTTAAGTGGACCATTACATCCCAGCTCAACGATGTAGTTGTAAGGTTAAACTTAGGTAAAGGATTACATGTTGGGAAATGATAATCATGCGATTAACCCTACAAATCAACAACCAAGATAAGCGATTTAATGAAAGAAGTTTAATAACGTAGTATGATTGTTCTTAAACCTTAACCTTGGGCTTTTGTCCTTTGATTGTCCAAAGTCATTGCTTTTCCGCATTAGTTTAGTTTATTTTTAGCTTAAAATTCTAAAACCTTTTTGTTTACTTTTTCTCAATTGTTGAACTAGAATTGGATAGTCGGCAAACTCAAGTCCCTGAGAGATTGATACTTACCTTTCTTGAAGCCACTTTACTACTTGATAAGACTACTTACACTAGCGTGTGTGCTTGGGTGCTATCAGATACTCAACCCAATTACCACCATAGTCAATCACACATACACGAATCATATCCTCCAATGTCTGAATAGTCTTTTCTACTTGCCCATCCGTCTGCAGTTGGAAAGCAGTACTCAAACTAACTTTAGTCCCCAACCCTTTCTGAAACGACCACCAGAAGTGGGATAAAAACTGCGTACCACGATCATAGATAATTGAAATAGGTACCCCATGCACCTTTACAATATCATAAAGATACAACCTCACATAATCTTCAGCTAAAAAGTTAGTCCTCATTAGCAAGAAGTGAGCTGACTTTTTCATCCTATCTATGATGAACCAAATAGAATCAAATTGGTTTCAATACAAAGGAAGATCAGTAACTAAATCTATATTGATCACCTCCTATTTAACTTTCAGCAAATCAATTTCTTGATACAACCCTCTGGGCCTCATGTGCTCAACTTTTACTTGCTGACACACCATGCACTTGGCCTTAAAATCAACCACATCTTATTAGATAGCATTCCACCAATATATCTCCTTGAGATTGTAATACCCCAAGACTCTAAACAATAGCGCAACAATGAATCAATCTCATGAGAAATAAATTAAAGTGTTTTGGTTGTTTTCTAGTCAAGGGTGATGTGTATTAAGGCTTTAAAGATGTCCTAACGATTGGGCGAATCAAAACATTCTTTACCGATTGAATTCTTGAGAAGGATTTTGGCATAGTAAACTTAAAATAAGCATATCTCCCATTTTAATATGAATTATTGAGCTCATGACCTACCAAAAGATATATAATTTAATTATCTTTCAAATGATA
>NW_025890858.1:0-3053 GCF_002878395.1 Capsicum annuum
ACTTAAAGTCCCTACACTTAACTATTTTCAAAAAAACAGACTCACCAACCAAAACCACATTCAAAACACAAAATCTTTATTAAAGTCCCTACACTATACCAGTTTCAAGTAACTAAGTCACCAACCAAACCACGTTATAAACACAAAATACCCTTTAAAGTCCGTACAATTAACTATTTTAAAGTGACTAACTATCTAAATCAAACCTCATTCAAAACAAAAAATTTCTTTAAAGTCCCTACACTTAACCATTTTCAATTGTCTAAGTATCCAAAAAAAACAACATTCAAAAAACACAAAATCCACTTTAAAGTCCCTACACTTAACCACTTTCAAGTAACTAAGTCACGAACCAAACCCCATTCAAAACGAAAAATCTTCTTCAAAGTCCTTACACTTATCCATTTTCAAGTGACTAAGTATCACAACAAAACCACATTCAAAATAAAAATCCCCTTTAAAGTCTCTATACTTAACCATTTTCAACTGACAAAGTATCAAAACAAAAACACATTCTAAACACAAAATCCCCTTCAAACTCCTTAGTCTTTACCTATTTCAAGTAAATAAGTCGCCAACCTAACCACAGTCAAAACACCAAATCCCCATTTAAGTCCCTACACTTAACCATTTTCAAGTAACTACGTCACCAATCAAACAACATTCAATACACAAAATCCCCATTAAAGTTCTCAGACTTAACCATTTTCAATTAACTAAGTCACCAACCTAACCACATTTAAAACAAAAAAACTCCTTTAAAGTCACTACAATTAACCATTTTCAAGTGACTCATTATCAAAACAAAATCCACATTAAAAATTTAAAATCCACTTTTAAATCTCTACATTGAACCATTTTCAAGTGACTAAGTATAAAAACAAAACCACATTAAAAACGAAAAATCTCCTTTAAAGTGCCTACACTTAACCATTTTCATGTAACAAAGTCACAAACCAAAAAACATTAATAGCACATAATCCCCTTTAAAGTCTCTACACTTTACATTTTCAAGTGACGAAGTCACCAACCACATAACATTCAAAACACAAAACTCCATTTAAAGTCCCTACACGTAACTATTTTCAAAAAACTAACTCACCAACCAAAACCACATTCAAAACACAAAATCCCATTTAATGTCCCTACACTTAACCAGTTTCAGGAAACTAAGTCACCAACAAAACCACATTTAAAACACAAAATCCATTTTAAAGTCTCTAATGTTAACCATTTTCAAGTCACTAAGTGTCAAAACTAAACCACATTCAAAATAAAAAAATCCCCTTTAAAGTCCGTACTCTAAACTATATTTGAAAAACTAAGTATCAAACAAAACCACATTCAGAACACAAAATCCACTTTAAAGTCCCTACACTTAACCAATTTCAAGTAACAAAGTCACAAACGAACCACATTGAAAAGATAAAATCCTCTTTAAAGTCCCTTCACTTAACCATTTTCAAGTGACTAAGTTACCAGCCAAACCACATTCGAAACACAAAATCTCATTTATAATCTCTACAATTAAAAATTTAAAAGTAACTGTGTCACCAACCAAAGAACGTTCAAAACAAAAACTCCCCTTTAAAGTCCCTACATTTAACAATTTTCAAGTGACTTAGTAACAAAACAAAACAACATTAAAATCAAAAAATCCCCTTTAAATTTCATACACATAACCATTTTCAAGTCATTATGTATCAAAACAAAAGCACATTCAAAACCCAAAATCCCAGTTAAAGTTACTACACTTAACCATTTTCAAGTGACTAAGTCACCAACAAAACCACATTCATTACACAAAATCTCTTTTAAATTCCCTACACTTAACCATTTTCAAGCAACTAAGTCACTAACCAAACTACATTCAAAACACAAAATATTCTTTCAAGGCCCTACACTTAATCATATTCAAGTGATTAAGTATCAAAATAAAACCTCATTCAAAATAAAAAATCCCCTTTAAAGTTCCTACACTTAACCATTTTCAAGAGACTAAGTATCAAAACAAAACCACATTCAAAATACAAAATCCCTTTAAAGTCTCTACGCTTAATCATTTTCAAGTAACTAAGTCACCAACAAAACTATATTCAAAACACTTAGTACCTTTTAAAGTCCCTACACTTAATAATTTTCAAGTGACTAGGTCACCGACTAAACCATATTCACAAAAAAAATCTCCTTTAAACTCCCTACACTTTACCTATTTCAAGTAACTAAGACACCATACAAACCACATTCAAAATGAAAAATTTCCTTTAAAGTCCCTACACTTAACCATTTTCAAGTGACTAAGTATCAAAACAAAACCAAATTCAAAATAAAAAATCCCTTTGAAAGTCCCTACACTAAACCATTTTTAAATAAGTACGTATCAAAATAAAAGCACATTCTAAACACAAAATAACTTTTAAGGTCCCTACACTTAACAATTTTCAAGTGACTAGGTTACCAACAAAACCATATTCAAAACAAAAAATCGCCATTAAAGTCTGTGCACTAAACCATTTTCAAGTAATTAAGTCACCAACCAAATCACATTCAGAACAAAATATTTTCTTTAAAGTCCATACACTTGACCATTTTCAAGTGTCTAAGTATCAAAACAAAACCACATTCAAAATAAAAAAAATCACTTTGAAAGTCCCAACACTTAACCATTTTCAAGTGACTTAGTATCAAAACAAAACCACATTCAAAAAAAAAATCTCCTTTAAATTCCATTCACTTAACCATTTGCAAGTCACTAAGTATCAAAACAAAACCACATTCAAAACATAAAATCCCCTTTCAGGCTCCTACACTTAACAATTTTCAAGTGACTAGGTCACCAACCAAGCCATATTGAAAAAAAAAAGTCCCATTTAAAGTCCCTACACTTTACCTTTTTTAAGTAACTAAGTCACCAACAAAACCACATCCAAAACAAAAAATCCACATTAAAGTCCTGCCACTTAACCAGTTTCAAGTAACTAAGTCACCAACCAAACCACATTCAAAACACAAAATCTCCTTTACAGTCTCTTAAAAGTCCCTCCAATTAACCA
>NW_025890859.1:0-5005 GCF_002878395.1 Capsicum annuum
ATCAATGATGGTTCATTAATGTCCATTGATTTAAACTTCTTTCCACTTCTCAACTATGAAAAAGATTGAGAGGGGCCCTAATCTAAGTCTTGAGAGAGACGTTCTAACCGACCACAAGCGGTAAGAGTCAAGCCCTTGAACACCAAACAAAAAAAATATATAAAGTCATCAAAAAGAGTCATAGACGGAGAGAGTCAAATTAGGCCTTTCTAATCCATATGTCCTTTTACACAGTGATTTTTTATTTGTTTATCTTAATCGAGGTGGCAATTCAATTGTTCCAACTAGTGACCAGAAAAGAAAGAGTGGCTAGCGCGCCTAACCTTTGAAATTGAACTGCTATGCTCGCGAAAAAAGGGTTTAGTTTCAAGGACCGAACGGTCCCTTTCCTTCATACTTCATATAAATAAATTTAAAACCCCAGAGTATATCTTTCCACGGATCGAAAGAAAAAAGAAAGTTCAAGATATTTTATCTAAACAAGAATGGTCTAGCTGGTTAGATAGAAGCCTTCTTTAAGGAAAAATATCCTCATATAGTCAACCTAATGACTTTAATACGTGTTGTAGGATGGGCTATATCAGCTTTGCCCTCATTCTCGATGAAGGAATTGAAGCTGCTATAGAATCAACATCTTCTTCTTTAACGGCAAGCTCAGCAACGAGAAGTTTTCCTCTACTGGAAAGCAGTCCTCAACGGACTTTACCCAAGAAATGGGTCAAAAAAATGGAAAGATCGGAACATGAGAAAGGATCTGATACCAATACGGACTACCTTGAGTTGATATTTAAAAGAAGGAAGTCATCCTAGTTTGTTGCTTCCTTTCCTGCCACTACTTTTTGAGTAGAAACTCCTCTTTGGTTTAATTCATATTCAACTTTCTCTAGCGAAATTAGACTTTCATTTCTATTTCTTTAAATCCAGCATGACATATGTCAAGAGTCAAAGAAAAGTTTGAAAATTGGTGAATTCAATGTTTCCATATCCCTCCGGTGCCTCTCTTTGATGAGAGGTTCTAGGAGGTCGGCTAATTTTGCCTTTCTACTTTTGATTTCCTCTTCCATGAGCTCATACACCTGGTGTTCAATCGAGGGTATGTTGAGATCAAAGGAAGGTTTTTTCGATAAGTTAGGATCACTTCCATCGCCTTCGACGAAAAGAGGAATTCTATCCATCAAAGAAAGCCAAAAATCAAAAAAGTCGCTAAGAAATGGAGCAAAGAAAGCGGCTTCCAAAGAAAAGTCTCAATTAAAGTGTAAACAGGGTTATGGGAGAGCAATACAAGCGTCGTGCTATTAGGCGAAGCAACCTGAATGTTGCACCCTAGATGGCAAAAGTCCAGTAGCCAAAAGCATCACTAGCTTACGCTCTGACCTTCCGACTTCAAGATCGTCGGAAATTTCAAAATGGGTATTGTTCATTATTTTAACCTTCAAGGTCTTCAGAAATTTCAAAATCGATATTGTTCATTATTTCCGACTTCAAGGTCGTCATAAATTTTAAAATGGGTATTGTCCATTATTTTTTACTTCAAAGTCGTCGAAAATTTCAAAATTCTCTATTGTTTTCGATTTTAAGCTCATCGAAAAATTTAAATTCGATACTGTTCATTGTTTTCGGCTTCAAGGTCGTCGAAAATTTTGAAATTGATATTGTTCGTTGTTTTCGAATGTAAGATCGTCGGAGATTTAAAAATTGATATTGTTCATTGTTTCCCACTTCAAGATTGTAGGAAATTTTAAATTTGATGTTATTTATTATTTTCGACTTCAAGATCGTCGAAAATTTAAAAATCGATATTGTCCAGTATTTTCGAATTCAAGGTCGTCGTAAATTTTAAAATGGTATTGTCCATTATTTCCGACTTCAAGGTCGTCGAAAATACAAAATTCTCTATTATTTTCGACT
This sequence comes from Capsicum annuum, assembly GCF_002878395.1. Lineage (NCBI taxonomy): Eukaryota > Viridiplantae > Streptophyta > Magnoliopsida > Solanales > Solanaceae > Capsicum > Capsicum annuum. The sequence goes on from NW_025890859.1 coordinate 1,909, forward strand.
TTTAGGTCATCAAAAATTTTAAATTGGGTATTATTCATTGTTTTCGGCTTCAAGTTCATCGAAAATTTTGAAATTAGTATTGTTCCTTGTTTCCGAATTTAAGATCGTCGGAAATTTAAAAATTGATATTGTTCATTGTTTCCCACTTCAAGATTGTCGGATATTTTAAATTCGATGCTTTTTATTATTTCCGACGTCAAGATCATCGAAAATTTTAAAATCAATATTGTCCATTTTTTCTGAATTCAAGGTCGTCGTAAATTTTAAAATGGGTATTGTCCATTATTTCCGACTTCAAGGTCATCAAAAATTTTAAAATTCTCTATTTTTTCCCACTTTAAGGTCATCGAAAATTTTAAATTAGGCATTGTTCATTTTTTTCAGCTTCAAGGCCGTCGAAAATTTTAAAATTGGTATTGTTCGTTGTTTCCGCATTTAAGATCGTCAGAAATTTAAAAATTGATATTGCTCATTGTTTCCCATTTCAAGGTTGTCGGAATTTTCAAATTCGATGTTATTTATTATTTCCGACTTCAAGATCGTCGAAAATTTCAAAATCGATATTATTTTCGACTTCAAGGTCGTCGTTAATTTTAAAATGGGATTGTCCATTGTTTCCGGCTTCAAGGTTGTTGGAAATTTTAAAATTCTCTATTGTTTCCGACTTTAAGGTCAACAAAAATTTTAAATTCAGTATTATTCATTATTTCCGGCTTCAAGGTCGTCGAAAATTTTGAAATTGGTATTGTTCGTTGTTTCCGGATTTAAGATCATCGAAAATTTAAAAATTGATATTATTCATTGTTTCCCACTTCAAGGTTGTCAAAATTTTCAAATTCAATGTTATTTATTATTTTCGACTTCAAGATCATTGAAAACTTCAAATTCGATATTGTTTATTATTTCTCACTTCCAGGTCGTCGAAAAATTATTTGCATAGAGTAGCTATAATAAAATTTGAAAAGGAAAAGAGATGAAAAGAAATTGTGAAAAAAGTAATGGTGAAAAAATGATGAAAGGTGATAAAAATGGAGAAGTAACTAAAAGTTAATTTTAAACAAAATAATAGTGTAAAAATACGATTGATGCGTGTATTATACCGCCTCCTCCAAAAATGGATATAGCATTTTTAGGGTGTAATAGCTTCACTTTAAAATAGTTCAGGGGAATCATAGGATCCCGTAAAATATAAATGTGTAGTTGAAATTTGAAATAAAAATTAAAGGAATTTTTGACCATTTTCTCTATTTAAAATACCTAATTAAGAATGTAGGAATAGTTTTCACTATAATTTTTATGGGTAAATTGTAAGAGGGAAACAAAATTTCAAGAACTAATTTTTTCTCTAAAAAAATTTAGAGATGACACCAACAACAAGCGCGCTGGAAATAGTATCGCTCCATCCATCTTTAACATTCACTTCTCAATTTTAAAATATTTATCATATTTATAAAATTAATTAATTTATTATTTAATATATTTTTAAAATATTAAATTTATTATATTTTAAAAATAATATAATAAAATTACATTTATTGTTGGTTCTTAGGAAGTACTTCCTCCGTTTGAAAATAAGTAAATTATTAGAGTATTTATTGGTGTTTCAAAATAAGTGAATCATTGAATTTTTTTTAAAATTTACCCTTATGATTTGACAATCAATTAACTTTTGAAAATGTATTATTATAAGGTTAGTTTTTTATTTTTTTTTGGATTAAAACAAAAAATTATATTAAATTTATATTTTTAATACTTTTTTTTAATTTATATATTCAAATCTAATAATTAATTTATTATGAAATGGAGGAAGTAGGTTTTATTGTGAGGGAGAAAGAGAGTACTGGAAACCACATGTATGGGTGATGAGTCGGGCGCTAAACGGCGTAGAAGGAAAGAGCCTAGTGAGTGAGAAAGTGAAACTAATCAAATACACCGCTACCTGTGCCTTTTTCACTTTACTTGTCTTTTTCAATACAAAAAGACGTGAACTTATCACGAATGTGGTTGGAATATGGGACAATTGCGTGTTTACTTGCCACGTCCTACTTTTGGCTCTCTTCTATCATGACATAAAATTCGAATTCGAGAAAAAAAATTTTAATGGGAGGTAAAATGTTTTTTAATAAACGTAATTATATAAGCTTTTATTTTATGTTTCATCATTTAATCAAATATGAAATTTAAAAAGTAAATTATAATTTTATAAAGTTTATAAAATTATTCTTTTTAAAAAAAATTTAATATTTAATTTTTAATTATCTTTTATATTAATTAGGATTCAACAAAAATAAAATAAAAATAAGGTTATTAAATAATTGTTAAATAAAAAAATAATATTTTTTTAAAATGAATTAAAAAAGAAACAACGTTGCATAAAATTGAATGAAAAAAATCTAAAAAAAATTAATTTCAAAACTTCTAATTAATAATAAAAAAGTAATAATCACTTCATCGCAATCTTTGTTAGCGAGTTGTGTTTTATTATTTTCACTTGAAGGAAGGAAAACTAAATGTCAAAAAATGAAGGAGGATAAAAGAAAAATTACAACAAACAAAAGCAACAAGACCGTTGAGAAGTGTTTTAGAATCTGTTTGGTCATCAGATTTTTTTTCATTTTTTTGAAATTTCTTTTTACTTATGTCAAAAATAAATTTAAATTGATCTTTGATTATGAGAATTTCAAAAAATGAAAAAAAAATTAATTTTAAAAATTTTAAAATAATTTTAATTATATTTATAGACAAGCAAAACTCTAGCTCCAACTCAACTCTATTTTTAAAAATTTTAATTTTCATGATTAAATATCCACTTATCAAGGGGTACTGGGAACCACGTAGTTGGGGGTGCATACAGCCCTAAATGGTGTAGCATACGTGGTAGTAATAATAGTGACGTGTGGGGAAAGAGGTTAGTGAGTGAGAAAAATGAAACGAGCAATCAAAAACGCCGCCACTATTGCCTTTTGAGCCTCAGTTGTCTTTTTCGACAACAAAAGGTGTGGACTTATCAACGAATGCGGTTGGAAAATGGGACAATTGCACGTTGTCTGGCCACGTTCTACATAAGGTGCGGTTGGAAAATGGGACAATTGCGTGT
>NW_025890860.1:0-1241 GCF_002878395.1 Capsicum annuum
ATGCAACAGCTGACCCAGTAGGTTGTGCCATATCACCCCTGCGTCTTCTTGGGCAATCTTTTATTACATGCCCTGGCATACCACACCAATAACAAACATCTGTTCCCATGCAACACGCACCTATATGATATCTCCCACATTGTCTGCAAGGCTGCCTAGGAGGCATTTGCTGGCTTCCCGAATATCTTGTTGTCCGTGTACCTTGGCCCTCACTTCTCTGCCCAAATTGATCATTTCTAGACCCTTGAAGTTGTGGTGGAGCACTAGCTGTAGAGTAAGAGGATGATGGCCTGGGTGGCCTGTTAGAAAATCGTGGCCTAAACTCACCCTGGGGTAGTGTAAACTGTCCTGTAGATCTGGCCCTCTTGGATTGCCCCCTTTCTATCTCTTGTGGCCTCCTTCTTTGTCTCTGATCCTCCAGTTTCTGTGCAAAAGCTTGCATCCTCGCTATATCCATGTCTTTATTCAAAGAAGCAATGGTACAATCTCTAACCAAATGTGAATCCAACCTATCCACATACCGATGGACTCTATCTGCCATAGTAGCAATAACATTAGGAGCGTACCTGGCCAGAGAATTAAATTTAAGACTATATTCCCTCATGCTCATATTCCCCTGATGGAGGTTCAGGAACTGATCTGCACGGGCCTCTCGGATCTCTAATGGCAAGTAATGATCAACAAAGGCTATTTTGAACTCCTCCCAAGTAGTTGGAGGTGTATCTATGCCTTGGGACTGCTTCCAGGCTTCGTACCACAATATAGCCACACCCTTCAATCTATATATTGCCAACTCAGCAGCTTCTGAACCACTCACATGCATAACATCTAAGGTGCGTTGGATCTGATCAATAAAATCCTGTGGATCTTTATTTGGATCTGATCCAGTGAATGATGGAGGGTCTAAGTTAAGGAAATCACGTATTCTCGTACTGGCTGCCCTACCTGCACCAACTGCACCTGCAACTGGGCCTTCTTGTCTTTGACCTTGGCCAACAACTATACAAGTCAACAGTTGAACTGTATTTCTCAAATCCTGCACAGAAGCATCAACAGGTGGTTCTGGGGGATTTTCACTCCTTCCTGGTACATCAACAGATGGAGGGGTTGGAGACGTCTGTGATAGAGACTCATCTAGAGCCTCACTTTGTTGTCTCGCCCGATTGGGTAAACCAACTACCACTTCTACTTCCTTTCCTTTACCTTTACTCTTCCTTGTCTCTGGCATACTTACTGTACAA
>NW_025890861.1:0-5101 GCF_002878395.1 Capsicum annuum
TTTTTCCAATTAAAGTGACGTTTTGAAAAGGGATTATTTATTTTACAGAGTCGCCACTTGAAATTGAGTTTGGGTGTTCCATGTCACCTTATTGAATCCCTATTCAAAAGGAAATGACTCTTAACTTTTTGTCTGCGATCTAGAAATCCAGATAAGAAATTCTATTGACGAAGGGGAAGGTGTGAGGCACCCCTCGAGTCCCGTGGTTCTAGCATGGTCGTTTTAATGACTTATGTCTGGCTTAAATTAATCTTTTGGATATATGATATTTGTTGACCTAAAAGTGACTTCTATTCCGCTTTTATTTATTTTTGAATATATTTAAAATTATATTGATGTGTAGCTTACCGATAGTAGTATTTTTCGACCTTACCACGAGTTTTGGTATATTTCTCGCGCCTTTGTGGCATTTATGAATCGTTCTCATTTTTTCCATGTTAAAGCAAGATTTTAACATGTAAACAAATTTATCTATCCCGATTAGATCGGCTTTAAAACAATATGTTAATTTTATTGTAACGATAGTTGATAGCAGGGTGTTAATTTTATTGTAACGATAGTTGATAGCAGGGCTTTCCAACTTCATCGTTAATTTTCACCTGTATAATAAACTTTAATTTTCTTTGAAGTTAAGAACATAACTCATTTTTTATGAATTCACTCTCTTACAAGATCGATTATTATGAGTAAACATGTAGACTAGAAGGATTCAAATTGAAGCTTTTTTTTTTCAGCATCAAAAAATGTAAACTACTCTCCTTTAGCTTATAGATCACAGTAATTGTGCACTAAAAGTTGTAACCTTTGCCTCGAGATAATAGAACATGGAATAGTTAGTAAACCTTCTCCGTTAGTGCCACTTTTCCCTTTAAGGAAACGATTAATCAAGTCATTAACCATGTACCAAACTCCACTTTATTCCAACTTACTACAATGCCATTGTGAACTACGTCTTATATTTTATCTCAGTTTGAATAAAATTCAACCACTTTACAGTATATTTGGAGATAGTAGTTCACATGACGTGACCGAAATAAGGAATCGCCTAATTATAATCAACTTCATCTTGAAACACCATATGAAGATTCTAGCAAGAAAAGCTACATATTTCTGAAGTTACATAACATTTTCGATCTTGCTTTGAACGACAATAATTTATAACAACATTTGGTTTGGAGGATTATGGAAACAGAATGTTGACATAAAAGTAATAAAATTTAGTTAGTTTCATTTCTAGTTAAGTACATCAGTTAGTATATGAAGAATAATGTGCGCAGGTGTGTGTATTTTTTTTTTTTGGTTATCCTTCTTTTTCTATTTTTACATGCATGCATGCATGCATGCATGAATCCTATATTCTTGTTCTAGTTTAACCACAATTACACTAATTGCGCACTAATTAAATGTACAGCTATATCTTCTAACGTTAACAACTCTAAAAATTATCTTATGCAAAACTCAAAATCATTTTAATGAATATTATTTCAAACCAACAAACGAATTATATTTTAAAAATGAAGAGCACAAACTACATAAAAGTAACGAAATATACACGCTAGATAACGTAAGAAACCATTGAAAATAACTTTATTCATGCTTTTACTCACGACGAAACTTATAAAATAAATAGTGTAGAATGGGATAAAAACCTAAATAATGAATTAACTAAAAGAGAAGCACGATAGACGTCACCGAAAACTCGACCGGAACTTCAAACTCAAACTCTTCTTCTTATGTTTTATTTTTTTTCTTCCTTTTTCTTCCTACTGTTTTCCCTTCTTTTTCACTCTTCTGTTTCTCAAGTGTGCATGTTTTGTTTTTTTTCAAATGTTCCGTCCTCTCTGTATGTATATTTGTATATGGGTATGTATAGTGTGGTATGTATAGTGTGTGTAGTGTTCTGTAGATGAGTGTGGACGTGGAAAGTTGAAGGAATGATGAAAGTGTGTTGGAGGGAAAATAGGGATGTGGTTTTAGAGTATGGGAATGATAGTTTAGGATTCTCTTTTTTCTTTTAATTAATATTTTAAATAAAATAAAAATAATAAAATCTATTTAAAACTAACAAAATACAAAATAAGTTAATTAGCTAGTCTTAGGAATATGATTAACAAATATTAATATCACAACATTCTTTATTAAAAGTTGAAAGAAGAAAACAAATATAATTTAGAAAAATTTCTCTTTTTTCTAAAAATAAATAAACAATAAAATAAAAATTTATTTAAAATGTGACTCTATTTTGTAGTTTTCAAAATTTTTAAAATAAATTTAGTAAAAATAAGATAAATTTAAAATATCTAATTTAGACCCTAAAAAAAATTGAACACTAAAATGGCAAAAAACACTTAGGTTTGGTCAAAAATTAGGTGTTTACACCCACCCCACCTCAATTCCTTCTTCTTCTTCAGCAAACAGCAGCCTTCCATCCCCTTATCCCTTCTTCCTCTTTCTTCTCCTTCTTCTTCAGATAGAAGCACCCCTTTTTGCAAGCTTTTCAATGAGTTTTTTTTTCTTCATCAAATGAAAAATTGACTTAAATTAACTTGAGCGAATCTAACAACGGAGTAAATACAAGTACATGATCACAAAAACACATCAATACACAAAATCTCAAATCCAAATTCTTTTATATTTACCAAAACCCAAAATCCCGAAACTCCCAAATTTTCAATCTATTACTCAAAAATTTCTACAAAAATGGCACAAACAGTCCCAAATTCAAAAATGGCATAGATGGTATTCGCATGACATGAAATTCTTTGTCAAGAACCAAACTTTTTCATCAATCTTGAACCCTTCTTGATTGTTGAAAGATAAAATTTTAGATTAATTAGGACTTGGTAGAAAGAAAGTTACGAAGAAGACGAAGAAACGGGGTGGGGATACGAAGAAGATGAAGAAATAAGGTGTTGGGAGCTGGGGGTGGGGGTGGGGAAGGGGAGTGACGAAGAAGAAGAAGATGGAAGTTGGTTCTGTTTATATATATATATATATATATATATATAGAGAGAGAGAGAGAGAGAGGGGGTTTCGACATGCCTGCTTGAGCAGGCTGCTTGCTTCGCGATCTTATTATATCACCCCCAATTAATTATTATAAATTATTTATATATTAAAAATTTAATAATATTTAATTATAAAAATAAAGTAGACATTTACGACATGTCTGCTTTAGCTGCTTTAATCGTGATTTTACTATATCACCCCTAATTAATTATTATAAGTCATTTATGTATTAAAAAACTAATAATATTTAATCCATAATTTCACTATATCACCCTTAATTAATTATTATAAGTCAGTTATAATTCAAAAATTAATAATATTTAATTAAAAAGGGGTAAAATAAATATTTATAGTATGTCTGCTTCAACAGTAATTTTACGATATCACCAATAATTAATTATTATAAGTTATTATATATTAAAAGATAATAATATTTATTAAAAAGGTAAAATTTACATTTATAACATGTCTGTTTCAATTACTTCAACCATAATTTTACTAAATATCACCTCTAATTAATTATTATAAGTCATCTAAATATTAAAAAATTAATAATATTTAATAACAAAGGTAAAATATATAAAATGATAATTAACTCTTGATGTTTTAAACTAACTTAACGTCTTATATGAGGTCCACTTAATTTTTTTTCACAAGTATTTTGTTTATAGCAATTTTGTTATATCACTTTTAGTTAGTTGTTGTAGGTCATTTAAGATATGTTTGTTTCGCTGCTTCAATCTTGATTTTATTAAATCATCCCTAATTAATTATTATGGCCATCAAAATATTGTGCCGCTTAAATAGGAATAGCAAAAGTATGATAAATCACAATAATTAAAAATTTAAATTATTTAAAATAAAATTGACTATTGATGACACAAATATTTGAACAAGGAGAGTAACATGTATTTTTTTAAAATTACATAAAAAGTATTATAAATTACAATAGTTAACAACTTAAAATATTTAAAAAATAATTTATCTGTTATATATTTTTAAAAATATGTAAAAAAAAAAAAAACTATAAATCACAATAATTAACAATTTAAAAATTTAAAAGATATAAAATATTTAATTGACTCTCAAAATTAAATTAGTGTCACTTAAATTGGAATAGAAGAAAAAATTATAAATCACACTAATTAAAAACTTCAAATATTTTAAAAATATAATTGACTATCAATGCCACAAAAGTTTAGACAAGGAGTGTAACTTATATTATTTAAAAACTATATAAAAATGTTATAAATTATAATAGTTAACAACTTAAAATATCTAAAAACATATTAAATAGATGATTGATTATCTAAATTTTATATGTGTCACATGAATTAGTATAAAAAAAATAGCATATATTGAGCCTGTACTAAATCTCGAATGAATCTTAGAATATACATACAATTCATTTTTTTTAGAATTTTTGTTTAAATATATCAAGATTGAAAAGACAAGATTCAATACATCACACCAAGCAGTGTATAAGAAATAAAGTTAAATAATATCAATAATACTAATACAAACATTATTAATGCAAACATTACTAATACATTCTATTCAAAATTATTTTTATACACCCTAACAAACGACTCCTACATTTCAATGAAGGAACATATATAAAAGCACAGTTCAATAAAACATCTACATAAGTATGTTTTATCGTGTTCTCAAAGTCAAATAACTTAAATTAATATGAAAAATGGTCTATAGTTTTCTTTTTTATATAATTTTTGAAAGACTTAAAATTTAAATTTAAAATATTAATTTAATTTAACTTCAAAGAACAAGTTGAGAAATAAAAGAGAAGGAGAAAATAAAAGCAAAAAAATGTTTATATCAACTTAGTAGGGGAGTAAAATGCAATTTTGGGTTATTAATTTTAAGCTAAACTTAAAAATGCACTAAATTTTATCATTTATATGAATAAAATATACAGAATGATCTTGTGGGATTTGGTTTCTTGAAAAATACTATCAAGTAGTTAATATGATAATTTTGTGTATTCATGTTTTATAATTCATAATTCGAATTGACATCAATTTAGTTTATGTACATAATTAAAATATCTTAATGTTGGGCCCGTGCTGACACG
>NW_025890862.1:0-12636 GCF_002878395.1 Capsicum annuum
AATCACATGTCATACTCTGTAGGGTATCATCATACCCGACTTGCAAGCCATCAATATCACATCATTCTTCTCATTCAACCATTGTATTCAACATGAATAACCTTCTCGTTTTCAAGTCAAAATCATATCAATTCTCAAAAGATTTCATGTCATGCTCTTCAAGATGTTTTCATAGGGTTTACATGCATGAACAATGCTAACTGTCTAACTGATATGAACGTAAGAATACAAACATGCATACATAGTAACTGAAATCGTGGGTGCATGATAGCTAGTCCTATCTGATAATACATACTTTACTGATGGCTAACAGGACTGATACTAAAATTCTGATAACATGGGCGGCTGCACCTAACAATCCTGAATCTGATGGAACTATTTGAGTTCCGTACTATAACTGAGTTTGACTGTATCTGACAGTCCTGATATACTAAAATCTGAAGACTTCTCTGAGTTCTTTTACTGAGACTGTTTCTGAAATTGTGGGAGGTAGTGTTTTAACCAACATGCCCCAATAACGCATATAGCTAAGTTGGGGTCCAAAATCTGCCCCGACTGGAGGGGTGTTAATACCACGCCACAGGTAAGGATAGTTGTGGGTGACCCTTACCTGGCAGGTATTCGAAAAAATAACGGTGGGAACCCTAAACTGATAGGTTAAGCCACCTCATCAACCCTAATCTGACAGGCTAAGATGTCTCAACCTACGATAGCTACGTAGTTCTGGAACACAAGGATGACTGCTAAGAATCACACCCTAAACTGGTAGGTGATTTCCCATCCTTGGGTTCACTCGGTACTAACTTCTACTCCTATCTGAAGAGACTAAACATGATTCAACTGATTATAGATGGACAGATTAGCTGACTTCTGTTGACTGAAGGAGTAGTACTATTATCTTAGAGTTAACTGAGATCATGAGATTTCTGGGGTTTCCTGAGTCATGTAACTGACTGCGTTCTATAGATTATAGCTTGACTGAGATTATCGTGAAAAAATGACATGGCTCTAGGCACACAACTATTTTTTTCGGGTACGAATACCCCCAGGACTCGATAGAAGGAAACTGACACACATGACATGACTTGATCACAAGATTTGAGTCCACAATTCATAATATCATAAGTAGGGGATATCATATTTCATATAGTTATTCAATATATTAAACATTGTAGGAAATGTATCGATATATTTCATGTACATATTGTATATCTCCATTATCTTATATGTTTCATACCACCACAATAGCAATACATGAAAAGCATAGAATTCATATTGAAGTATATAGCTAACATGGACTTGTCATTTAGACATCATGGAACTATACAAACATGAATTTCTAGCATCCTATGCATTTTATCAAACACCTTGCATGCATTCTTTAAGGCAGAGGTGGGTTTCATACTCGCACCATATTAAAATACCTAAAGTTCATGGTTTTCAATTAACAAACATTATATTCCATGAAAAAACCTTTAGACATCACATTGAAACTTAAACAACAATCGTCAACATGTACATACTCATATCACCACAAAAGTTTACAAAATAATATTTAAAACATGGTTGTTGTGCTCTATGAACGAATTGGATCCAAAGATGAACACTATGAATAACTTAGAAAGGGGACCTTGATGATTTACTGGAGAATTCTTGGATTGGGAAACTTAAGTCTCGATTATCTTAGAAAAAGGCTTGAATCTTGCTTTTGAGAGATAAGTTTGATGGAAACCCTAATCTTATGGTTGAGAGCGTAACAGAGGATTTTTGAGATGCTTAACTGAAGAAAAATGAGAAAAATTATGCCTCTTTAGGGTTATAAGTCATGGAAGGTGAAGGAAATGACCAAAATACCCTTGGAAAAATGCCCTTGAAATGCTGGAAAAATATACTTGACGCCATCCGTGACAGGCCGTCAGGTCCGTGATAGGCTGTCATGAATAGCCATCACAGAAGGGGTCCAAATTCTTGATTTTCTGTCCAGGGATGACGACGTCATCAGAAATGTCATTAGAATGTGACGACATCGTCAAAAAGGTCATCAGAAACGTGATAGCCTGTCAGAAACGTCGTCACCATTTTCCAGCTTGACATACTTGAATAAAATTGGGATAACTCTTTGCTCCGATATCGGATTTAGGCGAAATTGGTATTTTTGGAAAGGTAATTCAATTATCTATCTATTTATAGGTCATCAGATCAAAAATTCCAAGTATAATAAGAGATATGATCATTTGAAGTTGACTATACCAATATCCTTCTCAAGAATTCAATCGATAAGTAGTTATTCCAGCAAGATCTGTTACTCTAACAGAACTAGGACTGTCAATTCCAATTGTAGAAGAAGGAATGTCTGAAACACCAGATATGGAATTAGTAGCTTTTATTGCATCGACAGGTGGAAATGGAGAGCAGGCGCTTGATTCGTCTGATAGCTGGGAGTTATTTGAAGCCTTAATATACATCTAACTTACTCATAAAACTATAAAATACCCATGATGTACTATGCATGATCTTGGTACATGGCTCTAACATTGGTTTGGATTTTTTGGGGTATTACAATATCTCACCTTTGGAAACATTCGTCCTCGAATGATGATTACTTGAGAGGGGAGAAAAGATAAAATGACGCATACACTAATCATACTCAACTGACACACGATTTTAGCACTGAATTGAATTCTAAACTGAATATATCCCAACTAAACATACATATCTGATGCATGAATGATAAGCTGAACACATGAATGCATTATGAGCTATATACTGATATTTGATACCAATTTTATACTAGAATTTTGAACATGTAACTAAATAAGCTTAAGGAAAATGGTTACCTCGAGCTAAGTCTGAATTAGTGGAGAAAAGATGAGGGTACTTGGTTCGCATGTTTGCTTCTACTTCCCAAGTAGCTCCCTCCATGGACTGATTCCGCCAAGAACCTTGACTAGAGGGACTTCTTTGCTCCTCAGCCTACGAGTCTGATAGTTGAGGATTTCAATGGGAATGTCTTCATAAGAGAGGCTATTCTGAATGTCAACGCTCTGAATAGGGACTACAACTGCTGGGTCACCTATGCACTTTGTGAGCAAGGAGACATGGAAGAATGGATGAACTGAGGCTAGATCTGAAGGCAATTCGAGCTCGAGGACTGAGCTTTCCCTTCTTGCCGAGTCTCTTCACTCCCTTTATGGGAGAGTTCTTGAGATAGACATAGTCATCGACCTCGAATTCGAGATCCTTTCTACGAACATCCGCATAAGACTTCTATCAGCTCTGAGCAGCCCGGAGTCTTTCTCTAATTAACTGAACTTTCTCTAAGGCATCAAATACTAAGTCAGGCCCTATAACTGTTGCCTCACTAACTTCGAACCAACCGATCGAATACCTACATCCTCCAACTATAGAATGCTTCGAATGGAGCCATCTGAATACTGGAGTGATAGCTGTTGTTGTATGCGAACTCAATCAAAGGCAAGCGGTCATCCCAGTTTCCCTTGAAATCAATTGCAGATGCCCTTAAAATATCTTCTAGAGTCTGAATGGTCCTTTCTGCTTGACCATCTGTCTGAGGATGAAATATTGTACTGATATAAACTTGGGTACCAAGACCCTTTTGGAACGCTTTCCAGAAGTAAGATGTGAATAGGGTACCTCTATCTGAGATGATAGAGAGTGGAACACTATGTAATCTGACTAACTCCTTGATATAGAGTTTGGCATAATCCTCGGCTGAGTAAGAGGTACGAACTGGAAGGAAATGAGATGACTTGGTCATGCTGTCTACAATGACCCAAACTGAATCATGCTGATGACGTGTTCTAGGCAAATCCATCACGAAGTCTATGTTCACTTCTTCTCACTTGCAAGTAGGAATTGTGAACTCCTATATGGAACCACTAGGTTTCTGATGCTCTATCTTAACCTGCTGATATGTAGAGCACTTAGCCACAAACTCTGCAATGTCCCTCTTCATCCCACTTCACCAATAGATCTCCCGCAAGTGGTGGTACATCTTAGTGGCCCCTAGATGAATAGAGTATCGCGCACCATGCGATTCTGCAAGAATTCTTTGCCTCAAGTCATCTACACCGGGAACACACAGACAACCCTGACAACGAAGAATACTATCTCCTCCTTAGGAGAAACCTCTACTTCCTGACTCTGAACTGACTATTTTATCTTGACAAGGCTAGGATCCTCGTCTTGCTTCTCTTTCACCTCAAAAACTAGAGATGACTCTGAACTACTCAGAACACATACACCACCCTCTGAAGAGTCGACTAAGTGAATGCTTAGTCTGGTAAGATGATGAATCTCCTGAGCTAATTTCTTCTTACTATCCTCAATATGGGAAACACTACCCATGGACATTCTACAGAGTGCGTCGGCCACTACATTGGCCTTGCCAGGATGATAAAGGACACTCATGTCATAATCCATCAATAGCTCTAACCACCTTCTCTGATAAAGATTAAGATCTTTATGGGAAAAGACATACTGAAGGCTCTTATGATCTGTGAAGACGTCTACATGAACATCGTATAGATAATGCCTCCAAATCTTTAAGGCAAAGACAACTGCTACTAACTCAAGGTTATGAGTAGGATAATTCTTCTCATGGGGCTTTAACTGTCTAGAGGCGTAGGCTATGACTCTACCATGCTTCATGAGTACACAACTTAAACCTACTCTGGATGCATCATAATATACTATGAATCAATTGGGACCGTCGGGATGTGCTAAAACTGGAGCTGAGGTGAGTCGAGTTTTCAACTCCTGAAAACTTTTCGCGCAAGGTTCTGACAACTGAAACTTGACCTTCTTCTGAGTCAATATGGACATACGAGATGAAATAGAAGAAAATCCCTCGACAAACTATCTGTAATAGCTAGCCAAACCCAAGAAACTCCTAATATGTGATAGAGAGACAAGGCGAGGCCAGTTTCTTACCGCTTTGGTTTTCTGAGGATTACTCTAATGCCATCACTGGAAATAATGTGGCAAAGGAATGCTACTGATCTTAGCCAAAATTTGCACTTACTGAACTTGGAGAACAACTGGTGATCCCTAAGAGTCTGAAGAACAATTGTGAGATGGTCTGAATGATCACGCTCTGTGCAAGAATAGACCAAAATATCATATATGAAGACTATGACGAATGTATCCAAGAACTGCTTAAACACCTGGTTCATCAAGTCCATTAAAACTGCAGGGGCATTGGTAATACCAACGGACATGATTAGAAATTCAAAGTGACCATACTGAGTATGAAAAGCTGTCTTCAGGATGTTATATTCCTTAACTCTGAGCTGATGATAGACTGCTCTGAGGTCTATCTTGGAGAGCTAACTGGCACCCTAAAGTTTTCCAAACAAGTCATCTATTCTAGGCATCGGATAGCTGTTGTTGACCATGACTTTGTTGAACTGACGATAATCAATACACATTCTAAGAGAAGCATCTTTCTTGTGCACGAATAAGATTGGTGCACCCTATGGGGATACACTCGGCCTGATGAATCCCTTATCTAAGAGATCCTTTTAAATGATCTTCCAGTTTCTTGAGTTCTGCTGGTTCCATTCTGTATGGAAAAATAGAAACAGGCTGAGTATCTAAGAGAAGGTCTATGCCAAAGTCTATTTTCCTTTCGGGAGGAATTCCTAGAAGATGTACGAGAAAGACATCTGAATATTCACTAATAACTGGGACTGATTCGAGACTGAGAGATGTGGAATTGGAATCCTTAATATGCACAAGATGATACACACACCCCTTAGAAATCATTTTCCTTGCTCGAAGGTAGGAAATAAGATGACCCCTGAAAGATGAAGTGCTACCCTTGTCACGACCCAAACTGGGCCCTGGCCGTGATGAGTATTCTAAACCATAAGGCCCGAAATACCCCTATCTTTCTGGTAATCACGCACACAGTTAATATGATAAAAGAAATACGAAAGATACACACTATAACAGAAACATGGTCAAGTATCATGAAAAAGTAATAATGGGGAATAATGTCCCACAATCTCAACACAACATCTCTATAACGTCTGTGAAATCTCTACTACATGACTGAAACAAATATCTATCTAAAAACTGGGACAAGGCCCCCAGTTGACCCAAAACTAATAAATGATAAATTAAACTACAGACATCAGGCCTTCCAAAATATAGAAGGCTCACCACTTGATTCTGCGATCTGTCAGAAGGAATCTACTGGTAGTCTAGACCTCTAGACTGTGCCTCCAAATTTGGGAGGAGAGAGGGTCAATATAAAAGTACTGGTATGCAGAGAAATCAAAATAGAAATATAATATTTTTACACAATATAGGTGAGAGCCATTATAAAGCAATTTCATATCAAATATTTGAAAACACATAGGCATAAGTAATAGTTTTCAATACCAATGTAATGCGATCAAGCCTCTAATCCAAGTAGCCACTAGGATTTGGAGTCGGTATACCCCCTATCTGAGTACACCACAGGGAATCTCCCCATGTGAGATGTCCCAATTATTTTACTATCCTCCTCTGTAGGATACAATATCATATAACCCGCATCTGCAACTACGGTTTCCAGCGATGAGCCTTTTCACTAAAACGCCTTCTTCAGGCATCCACCTTTCTCATGAAAATCAATGCATTCAAACTTTGTTCAAATCAATCACATGTCATACTCTGTAGGGTATCATCATACCCGACTTGCAAGCCATCAATATCATATCATTCTTCTTATTCAACCACTGTATTCAACATGAATAACCTTCTCATTTTCAAGTCAAAATCATATCAATTCTCAAAACATTCCATGTCATGCTCTTCAAGATATTTTCAAACAATTTACATTATATGAACATTTAAAGCAAATTCACATCAAGAGAGGAAATTTCATATCATTCATGCTCTTAAGTTAACATTTTTTCAGAATACATGCATAAACATATATCATATAGCAAATCACTTTGAGAGTAGGGCTAAGGGCCAAATCAATATCATAAAATGTTTAAAACATAATTGTATTTGTAATTTCAAAACCCCCATTTGAAAACATTAATTTTTAAAGCCCATGAGATTTTTCAGATAACCCCACGTACCTCGATTACTATGAATATTAGATGCTTCTCAAAGCCTACGTTGAGAGGATTTCAAATATGCAATTAGTTCCTAAAACCCCTGGTTGAATCTTGAGTTGCTTGGGTTTTTTTTTTGAAACCCTAAGGAGAATTCTTGAGCACTTTCGATGAATGAAGGGGTATTTTGGGGTCTTTGGAACTGAATTTCGTGTTTTAGGGCTAAGTAAGGGTGGAAAAGGGCCATTTTTCCCTAAAAATGGAGTGTTTAAGTCACTTGAAACCTTTACATAGGCACCGCACATTCCATCGCCTATGTTTACATAGGTTCCACCTAGGCTATCACCTTGGTTTACATAGGCGCCACCTAGGCTATCACCTATGCTTTCTAGTGGCCATAGGTGATTGGTTAGGTGACGCATATCACTTTGAAAGGCCATAACTTCTTGCTCGGGTGTCGAATTTTAGCAAAATTGCTATCATTAGAAAGCTAACTCAAAGACCTATCATTTTACACATGGTAGGGTCCCTAATTCTACATATACAGAGAGTTATGTTCTATGGAAGATGACACAATATACAACATCGACTAAAACTTTGTCGATCGAAATAGTTTCAACTCATCCTTGAGTTGCAGGACCTCTATCGTCTAAATTCAAGCTTGAATGGATTCACACACTACAAAAATAATTAACATGCCGTATTGGCATAAGATTTTGTGGCTTCGGGATTTATCAACACATCAGAATCATGGTCTATAATGTAGCCCAAAATACAGGCAGTTACATTATCTCCCCCTTAGGATCATTCATCCCCAAATGATGATGCGGGACACAGACAGACACAATTTCAAGCATAATAAAGGACTAGGAAAGATAAGATAGGAATAGTACCTTCTGTCTTATCCTCCAACGAAGCAAACAAATTGGGATATCTAATTCTCATGTCATCTTATGACTCCCAAGTTGCTTCTTCGACTTTTTGATTCCTCCACAGAACCTTTACTGAGGCTATCTCTTTACTCCTCAGCTTTTGAACTTGGCGATCTAAAATTTCAACGAGCTCTTTTTTCTAAGACAAGGAATCTGTCACTTTGACACCCTCTACCAGCAATACTAAAGAATGATCTCCAATGCATTTTTTTAACATGGATACATAGAATACCAGATGAACAAAACCCAAACTTGCAGGCAATTCTAGCTCATAAGCAACTGCACCAATCTTTCTCAAAATATGATATGGCCCTATATGGCGAGGGCTCAATTTACCC
Organism: Capsicum annuum; assembly: GCF_002878395.1. NCBI lineage: Eukaryota > Viridiplantae > Streptophyta > Magnoliopsida > Solanales > Solanaceae > Capsicum > Capsicum annuum. Next base: position 8,344 of record NW_025890862.1, read on the forward strand.
CTTTTTCCAAACTGCATAACTCCTTTCATAAGAGAAACCTTGAGAAATACCCAATCACCAACTTCAAACTCTAGTTCTCTTCTCCGAACATTAGCATAGGACTTCTGACGACTATGAGCAGTCTTGAGTCATTCTCTAATGGTCTTCACTTTCTCCATCACTTGATAAAAAAGATCAGGCCCATCTAACTGGGTCTCAACCACTTCAGACCATCCTATCAGAGACCTACATCTCCTCCTATACAGAGCCTCAAAATGAGCCATCTTGATGCTAGCATGGTAACTATTATTGTAAGCGAATTCAACGTGATCTACCCAACTACCTTTGAAACAAATGATGCATGCCCTCAACATATCCTCAAGGGTCTGAATGGTACACTTAGCTTGCCCATCTGTCTAAGGGTGGAAAGCTGCGCTAAAATTCACTTGTGTACCTAAACCCTTCTGAAAAGATCTCCAAAACTTAGATGAAAACTGCGTACCTCTATCGGATATATTGGACACTGGTGCCCCATGCAACCAAACTATCTGCTCAATGTAAATCTTAGCATAACCCTCTCCCAAATAATTAGTTCTTACAGGAAAAAAAGTGGGCTGACTTTGTCAACCGATGTACAATCACCCATGTAGAATCATACTGTTTTTGGGATCTCAAAAGTCCTTTAATGAAGACCATGTTTATCATCTCCCACTTCCATAAAGGAAGGGCTATCTCTTAAGAAGTACCACCTGGCCTCATGTGTTCTACCTTCACTTGCTAACAGTTCAAACACTTGGACACAAAATCATCTACATCATATTTCATGTTATTCCACCAATACAAGGTTTTCAGATCATGGTACATCTTAGTAGAGCCTGGGTGAACGACATACCTCAAAATGTGTGCCTCATTAAGGATTCTTTCCCATAGCCCATCAACATTCGGAACGCACAACCTACCCTAAAATCTCAGAATACCATCACCACTAATTTCAAACGACATAACCTTTTGTTAACCCATATCTTTCTTGATTTGCATCAAGATGGGATCTTTAACCTACTTCACCTTAACTTCAGCACAAAGGGATGACTTAGCTAACTCATGAACAATCACCCCTCCATCTTTGGAATCTAAGAGTCGCACTCCCAGATTTGTAAGGTGGTGAATATCCTTCACCATCTCTTTCGTTCCTTCTTCTACATGAGAAAGGCTGCCCATAGACAACCTACTGAGGGCATCGTCTATAATATTTTCCTTGCCCGGATGGTAATGTATACCCATATCATAGTCTTTCAAAATCTCCATCCAACGCCTCTGCCTGAGGTTCAATTCTTTCTGTGAGAAAACATACTGGAAACTCTTATGGTCAGTATAAATATAAACACACACTCCATAGAGATAGTACCTCTAGATTCTAAGTACAAACACCACAGCTGCTAACTCCAAATCATGAGTGGGGTAATTGCGCTCATGAACCTTTAACTGCCTAGATGCATAAGCTATCACCTTACTACACAACCAAGTCCTACACGGGATGCATCACAATAAACCACAAAATCATCTACACCCTCAGGATGGGTCAAAACAGGAGTAGTAGTCAGCTTGTCCTTGAACTTCTCAAAACTATTTTCACACAAATCTGACCACACAAACTTCATTTTTTGTTGAGTCAGTTTAGTAAGAGTAGCAGCTATGGAAGAAAAAAATCTCTACGAACCTTCTGTAATACCCTAACAAACCCAAGAAGCTCTGAATCGGTTGGAGTCGTGGGTCTGGTCCATTTTCTCACTGCTTCAACTTTCTGGGAATCCATTCTTATCCCGTCACTGGACACAATATGCCCCAGAAAGGCAATTGCATCTAACCAGAATTCACACTTAGAAAATTTGGCATATAGCTGATGATCCTTAAGTGTCTGTAGAATAATTCGGAGGTGGTTGGCGTGATCCTCTTTACTCTTAGAACAAATTAGAATATCATCAATAAATAAAATGACGAACAAGTCAAGAAACTGATGGAACACTTTATTCTTAAGATCCATAAAGGCTGCAGGGGTATTAGTCAACCCGAATGACATAACTAGAAATTCATAGTGACCATATCAGGTTCGGAAGGCTGTCTTGGGAACATCTAACTCCCTAAATTTCAACTGATAATAACCCGAACGAAGATCTATTTTCGAAAAACACTTAGCACCCTGAAGCTGGTCAAAAATATCATCAATCCTAGGAAAAGGATACTTGTTTTTAATCATTACCTTATTCAGCTGATGATAGTCTATGCACATACGAAGGGAACCATCTTTCTTTTGCACAAAAAGTACAGGTGCACCCCAAGGGGATACACTGGGGTGAATAAAACCCTTATCTAGAAGGTCTGCCAGCTGCTCTTTTAACTCTTTTAGTTCTACGAGAGCCATTCTATATGGCAGAATAGAAATAGGATGGGTGTTTGGCAACACATCAATGAAAAATTCTATTTCCCTATCAAGTGGTATCCTTGGGAGATCTTTGGGAAAGACTTATGGAAACTTATTCACTATAGGGACTGACTTAAAAGAAAGATTTTCAAATCTTGAGTCTTTTACTTGAATTAGATGGTACATACAACATTTGGAGATAAGCTTTTGGGCTCTAAGATAAGAGATAAAGTGACCTCTAGGTTCCACAAAACTCCCTGCCCATATAATTGGTGATCTCCGACAGACGTCTACTTATGTTTGTGTTTCACATAGTTCTTTAAGTCTTTCCACATGGGTGGTATCTTCTCTATTATTGCTGCTACTTGAAATGCTTCATTGACGATCCAACCTACAAGAAAGTTTATGTGAATACTAACATTTTTAAACTATTCAACAAATGTATTTTTCAAAATCATATCTTCCGCAAGGAGATCATGGATGATCACTTACAGTTCCTACCCTTGGGAGGCAACCAACTTGCTGTCTATTATTTTATATTCCAGAAATCTTGCAATGAAGAACATTTTAATTCCTGCATCCCCAGTCTTGTACTTTCGTTCCATTGCTCCCCACAACTCTTTTGTGGTCTTTGTTCCACTATACACATTGTAGAGATCATCTTTGAGACCACTCAAGATGTAATTCCGGCAAAAGAAATCGGAGTGTTTCCGAGCCCCCACAATCACCAATTGATCTTGTTCAGAGGTTCCCTCGGGCACCTTTAGAGCTTCCTCAAATTTGAACCTTTGAAGACAAAGAATTATAATGTAGAAAATTTTTTTCTGTTATCACCTTTTGAAGTCAATACCCGCGAACTTTCCGGGTTTCTCCACTGGTGCCATTGCCGGCAGAGCATTTGTACGACTCATTGTGGCAATACTAGTTGCTTCCACAGTCGTTGCAGTATTATGCACTTGACTAAACCTATGGAAAAATACAGGTTTATATAGCCATAAAGTGCCCCTTTCGAAAGGTGGCATTGGTTCATCCGAAAAGGTGTATCCTTTGGAAGAGTCATGTCTATTCATTAGAAACATTGTGTCTTTTTTCTGAACAGACACAGCTATCCAAACAATCACTCCTTTTCCAAAACAATGTGTCTTTTCTTCCAATGTTGTGTGTCTCGATTTTCCATTCACACAAATTGAACCCAAAAAATTTGAGTGGTATCCTTACTCATGTCATTTGTTTATTTCCTTCTGAAGTTTACTTTAATTTTAAATGTTGCTACTGCAAGCATCGAAACAACATTCTCATCAATGATGATTGATGAATGGTTCTGTATTTTGTGGTCCTTAACAGTGTGAAAATATCAGATTTTTCGTCTGGTTTCTATAAGTATCAGCAAGAAGATGCTCATGAATTCTTGCAATGCTTTCTCAATAGGATTGAAAGCCGATGCAGTGACATTGTCCAACAAGTTTTTTGCGTCCGGCTTGTCAGCAAGGTAAGCATATAAGAATACTATCTTATTATCCATATGTATCTTCTATATATGAAGTTTGTAATGTTAATATTTCTTTCTCAAATTGTAGCTTTGCTGTTGCAACTGTGGCCACTACTCCAAAACTTACGAGCCTCTTATAGATGTGAGTTTGGAGATCAAAGATGCTGACAGTTTGCATTTAGTGTTGGAGTCATTCTCAAGAGTTAAGAAACTTGATGATCCAGAGATCAAGTATACTTGTGAAAGATGTAAGGTGCAAGTTTCAATTGAGAAGTAGCTCATGCTATACAATTCCCCTTCTGTTGCTGTCTTTTATTTAAAGCGATTCCAGAATAACGGTTCTGTTGTTCGCAAGGTTGACAAGAATGTTTAATTTCCACTGGAATTGGACTTGCTTCCTTACACC
>NW_025890862.1:15636-24328 GCF_002878395.1 Capsicum annuum
GGATGAGACACCAGAGGTTTCTGCTTCACCCAAAGCATCACAATCAGATTTTACTACTTCCATTAAGAAACCTATAGTTGCAAGGAAATCTGGCAAGCCAAGTGAACTTGGAGCTCGGAAACTTACTAAAAAGGTACGATCTTCGTCTTCCAAGCTGGAGAAATGGGTGCAGGGTATCATTTACTTACTTTGAAATGAAGATTTTTGCATGCAGTTTAGAGTAAGGTGTTTAACAAATTTGGAATTCAAATTAATTGATTGAGCATCTTTACAGTCAAGTGAAAGTCTGTACAACCAGAAGCCTCATGAACCGCCTGTTCAAGTTTCTTCCTCCAACTCTGCAAGTAATGCACCAACTGGTGGCTCATCATCATTCACATCTCGCGTTGAGTACACAGACAATGTCCAACCCTCTGAGATAAGTTCTGAACGTGTTTTTAACCATGTATCGCCTCCAATGTCCACCAATTTTCGTGCTGACTATGGAATGGACAGCTGTTTCACAAACAAAAACTCGAAATCTTCGAAAGTTCAAGTGAGTTCTTATTCTAATTTTTATGTTCACTGTGATACAAGGATTCTAATAAAGTTGTCACAATCAAAGAAAAATCAAGCTCGATTGGTTTGTGATTTGATTTTTACCCATGGCCTGCTGGATTTGGAGCAGAAGTTTAACTGTTGGACTATATTTTGATCAATACAAAGTTGGGGGTAGTGAATACTTGTGAGAGATTTGTTGCTTCTTGATAAATACAAAGTTGCTTCTAGCGCCAAAACCGGGTATATAGTATATATATACACTATATATATAGTATATACTACATTAGAATTTTAAAAAATATATACACATATACACAATTAGTCAATTACTCATATATACGCACCATTCAATGTATATATACTACTACTTATAAAATATACTACAATATATATAGACATACTTATATACTAATTCATAAAACATATACACATGTATACGTTAAACATACAAGATATATACACGTGTATATGCACCATACAATGTATATATACTACTACTTATAAAATATACTTCAATATATATACATTACAATATATATAGATATTGTTATATACTTATTTATAAAATATATACACTTGTATATGTTAAATATACACTTCTATAGAAGATATATACATACACATACACACTATTCAATGTATATATACTACTACTTATAAAATATACTACAATACATATAGATATACTTATATATTAATTTATAAAACACATACATATGTATACGTTAAATATAGACTTTTATAGAAGATATATACAAGTGTATACGCACCATTCAATGTATATATACCACTACTGTCACGACCCGAACTGGGGCCCTGGCCGTGACAAGCATTCCGAACCATGAAGGCCCGAAGCACCCCTATCTGTCTGATAATCATGCACATAATTCATGACAAAAGAAATGCGGAAGATACACAATATAGCAGAAACATGGTCAAGAATCATATGAAAACGAAAATGGAGAATAGTGTCCCACAATCTAAATCAACATCTCTAAAACCGTCTGCGAAATCTCTACTACATGACTGAAACAATGTCTATCTGAAAACTGGGATAAGGCCCCCAGCAGACCCAAAACTAATAAATGATAAATGAAATAGCAGACGTCAGGCCTTCCGAAATATAGAAGGCTGACCACTTAATTCTACGATCTGTCGGGAGAAATTTACTGGTTATCTGGACCCCTAGACTGTGCCTCCGAACCTGGGAGGGAAGGGGGTCAATACAAAAGTACTGGTACATAGAGAAATCAAAATAGAAGTATAATATTTTTACACAATATAGGTGAGAGCCATTATAAAGCAGTTTCATATCAAATCATTTGAAAACACATTGGCATAATGTAATTGTTTTCAATAACAATGAAATGCAGTTGAGCTAGGTGGAATACCCTACATAATTTACACCAACTGTCAAACGCCGGTAGCCGCCAATATTAGAGTATATGTGAGGGGAAGACACACAAGATCATACAGCATGGTGTCTCGACCCAATGATAGTGCCCAAGATCACTTAGCCCGGGCTCCTACCTATAATCCTAATTTGGGAATGACATAAAGTCAAGTACTCAAGATCACTTAGCTTGGTACCAAATTCCCGTGTCGGCAAACACGGTTTCCAACGATGAGCCCTTACACTCAAACGCCTTCTTCGAGCATCCACCTATCACATGTAAAATCAATGTATTCAAATTTCATCTAATTCAATCATATATCATATTATGTAAGGTATCGTCATACCCGACTTGCAAACCATCAATATCACATTATTCTTCTCATTCAACTATTGTATTCAACATGTTTCAACACAAATAACCCTCTCATTTTCAAGTCAAAATCATATCAATTCTCAAAACATTTCATGTCATGCTTTTCAAGATGTTTTCAAACAATTTACATCATATGCACATTCAAAACAAATTCACATCAAGAGAGGGATTTCATATAATTCATGCTCTCAAAATATCACCCTTTCAAAACACGCGCATATACATATATAATATGTCAAATCGTTCGGAAGTAGGCCTAAAGACCAAATACAATATTATAGAAATGTTCAAAACATAATTATATTCGTAGTTTCAAAACCCCCATTTGTAAAACATGAATTTAAAGACCCATGAGATTTTTGGATAACCCCACGTATCTCTATATGCAAATATGATAGGTGCTTCTTCATGCCTACGTTCTGGGGATTCCAAATATGTGATTGGTTTCAAAAACCCACGGCTAAACCTTGAATTAATTAGGTTTTTATTTTGAAACCCTACAGACTGTTCTTGAGATAATTTGATGAATATGATAATATTTTGGCATTTGAGGGATTAAATCCCGTGTTGGTGGTATATATAGGGGTGGAAAAGGACCATTTTGCCCCCAAAAACAGAGTGTTTAAGTCACTTGAAACCTTTACAAAGGCGTTGCCTATGCTATCGCCTATGTTTACATAGGCGCTGCCTATGCTATCGCCTATGTTTACATAGGCGCCGCCTACTACTTTGAAACCATAACTTCTTGCTCGGGTGCCGGATTTTAGAAAAATTGGTATCGTTGGAAAGCTAACTCGAAGACCTATAATTTAAAACATAGTACGCTCTCTAATTTGACATATACAGAGAGTTATGGTCAATGGAAGCTGACACAAATTACAACATCCACTAAAACTTAATCGACTCATTCTTGAGTTGAAAGACCTCTATGGTCTAAATTCAAGCTTGAATGGATTCACATGCTACGCAAATAATGAACATGCCATATTGGGATAGGATTTAATCTTCGAAATTATCAACACATCAAAATCATGGTCTATATTGTAGCCCGAAATGCGGGGCATTACATTATCTCCCCCTTGGGATCATTCGTCCTCAAATGATGGGTAGGAATATATTGAAGCTTAGAGGTATGGAATAACGCGGACATGATATGTTTCTCTAATAAAGAATGCACTGATCTAAAACATGACTATAAGACTGGAACTACTGATGTTTTTAATTCTTATATCGGACGTGCATATCTGATGCATGGAATTGTTTCTGAGTTGTTCTCATGAGCGCGAAACTGAATACACTGATAAGCTGAACTTTTCTATTGAACATGCATTTCTAATGCATGTATATCTGAGTGAACTGATGTATGACGTATGACTAATACGCAATGATAACTGGTGCGAAGCATGTAATAAAAATCTATGCATGCAGCTGAATGGGATATCTCCCCCTTGGGACCCTATGTCCCTCTATGAATGTGCAATTCACTAAGATACTCGGAAAACTGAGGCGATGCATAGGGCACCTATGAATTGAATCATAACTGAACATCTAGAATCTGAATTTAATGCATGATGCATGAACTGGGCTATACCTCGTAACTACTGGTATACTCGATCTTGGAATTGTAGCATGTCTGAGATTTCGAGTAGCATGAATAAGTGCAAAGATGAAAAAACAAGTCATGCGAATCTGACTGCTAAACTGACTTATTGTCCATACAGACCGACTTATACTACACCCTCATACTTAACTGGAGTATCTCTTCAGCACAATTCTCTAAAGAAATTCTAGCGGTAATAGGGAGCCATGAATCTTGGGTATGGATTACACGAGACATCCAATTGAGAAAATCTTAACATTGAAACTACTCTGCAGTCTGGAATATAGACATATAACTCCTAAATTAGGATAGAATTTTCAGACCTTTGGCAATACAACTTCTTAATTTCAGGCTTAGCACACTTCCCGAATATCCCATAACTATACTATTCCCTATAAATATCATATTCATTCAACTCAGCTTAAAATTCTCATATGAGCATTGAGAAATCTTTCTACTAATGTCGGAAGTAACTTAATCCCTTCACCGTGATCAAGCCTAACTCTAAGTCACAAAAAAATACAACATGCCAGACCACCCTATTATTCTAAACCATATGATGCAATCTTCTATATCTCCCTTAAAGATCACATCCTAAGTATAACATGCCTTACCATTTCAATGACTACTCTGAACTCTTAATATGAAGTCGCTAATGCATATGGCAACCTTCCACTACAATCCCAAAATGTCATTCAAGCCTAATTACATGTTAACTTCAAGCCAAACACCCATAAATACATACTTCACATAGTTTCTAAACTATTATCAATATAACTCCCATGCGCTATCGTAAAAACATATACACACAAACTTTTCCACTAACCATCACATGTATTAAAGACTTGGCCCCAAATCTTACTTCATACTTATAGCCGTATCTAAACAATCATACTATGATCTTCCATCAACAAGAACATTTACATCATCACCACTCTTGCCACTATTTACCACCACACCATTTAAATTCAAGCCGATAGTTTAGTATCAATCATTTACCACCAATGATGAGTGCAAAATAATATGCTAGTCCATAAAATTGACACGTTCTATTCAAACACCTTAAAATTCACTACCTACCCTCTCACAAGTTGTACTAGTTTACAACTACTAACGAAAAGAAGGTCAAGGGGTAAAGTCATATAATAGACATGATCAACCTTATCTGATATTATAACCCCATACAATCTTCTCTACTTATGCGGATTTCTCACCTCATACTTACTTACTTAAGCATACATTTAGACTGCCTTCAAATTCCTCAAACAACCATGAGTCTATAATCATAACTTACTCGCTAATATAGCTATTTTCACATTCAAGCAACCAACAAAACAACCTGACTAAGAACTCCTTCTCTACCTTCTACTAATAACACATAAGGATGAATCATTTCTTCACCGGCTCAATCTCATGCAACTAGATTCAGCTATACATACATTAAACCTACACAAGAACAACAAGTTGGACAACAAGTTTCTAGTAAATCAAAACTGGCCTCACCCAGCTTCAGTAGACTTTAATTTTGTATTTTGAACAAGAAAATGGGATGAATGACAAGTCAACTATGCTAGTGAATCGAAAGAGCCCCATACGGCTTCACTAGACTTTATGTTTCAACAACACTTTGATGACAATATTTCATGAGATAGAGATTTAATACGCAATATTCAATGAACAAAGAATACACATCTTACTCTGTAGAAATAAAATCGGAGTCAAACACTTCCTCCATGGACTACCATACTATCCACACATACTGCTAGCTACCAAATTAGTTTATCACTATAAAGGGGTAAATCATCCTCACTCTAACTTCTAACTTTGTGACTTCACATCACCAACTTCTAGGTCTAATTTCATTACCAATAGGTCATGACAACATCACTTTAACACACACTACTATTTGGGTGGAAATAAAGTTCCAACATTATGCTATACCTTATTACCTCTGAAGCGTGACATTAGCAACATAAGATCCAAAAAGAACTGAATACATTAATACTGTAGGCTGAAAAACACGATTTCATCAAAATCAAGGTTCAAACTAGAACCAACACACTCTGAAGCACTAACGGACTCTTCACAAGTCCCTACAAAAATCTTATATGATTCAATCAGAACGAATCATACCATTTAGACTCTAAACTTCTGTACTTGAATCGGCCCAATGATGAGACATGTTTAAGAATGTCCGAGTAAGGAAAGAATTGGGATGAATGTTACTTTCGTATGGGTGACACCATAGCACCAATTTGAGTATGAAAGAGGAACATTCTGACTTTATTGCACGAACTAGAACATGAAGAAAGAGACATTCTGAAATGCCTAGTAGCCTCCTGCTTATAAGTATGGCGCGCTACACACCCATAAACAAGACTTTAATCGACACGATTTCGCAGAAACCCTGGGACCATGAACCGTGCTTTGATACCAAGTTTGTCACGACCCGAACCAAGGCCCTAGCTGTAACGAGCATTTCGAGCCATGAAGGCCCGAAACACCCATATCTGTCTGATAATCATGCACATAATTCATGACAAAAGAAATGCGGAAGATACACAATAGAACGGAAATATGGTCAAGAATCATATGAAAACAAAAATGTGGAATAGTGTCCCACAATCTAAATCAACATCTCTAAAACCGTCTACGAAATCTCTACTACATGACTGAAATAATGTCTATCTGAAAACTGGGACAAGGCCCCCAGCATACCCAAAACTAATAAATGATAAATGAAATAGCAGACGTCAGGCCTTCCAAAATATAGAAGACTTACCACTTGATTCTGCGATCTGTCAGAAGAAATTTACTGGTTATCTGGACCCCTAGATTGTGCCTTTGAACTTGGGGGGAAGGGGGTCAATACAAAAGTACTGATACGCAGAGAAATCAAAACAGAAGTATAATATTTTTACATAATATAGGTGAGAGCCATCATAAAGCAGTTTCATATCAAATCATTTGAAAACACATAGGCATAATGTAATTATTTTCAGTAATAATGAAATGCAGTTGAGCTAGGTGGAATATCCAACATAATTTGCATAAACTATCAAACCCCAGTTGTCGCCGAGATTAGAGTATACGTGAGGGGAAGACACACAAGATCACACAGCATGGTGTCTCAACCCAATGGTAGTTCCCAAAATTACTTAGCCCGGGCTCCTACCTATAATCCTAATTTGGGAATGACATAAAGTCAAGTACTCAAGATCACTTAGCCTGGTACCAAATTCCCGTGTCGGCAAACAAGGTTTCCAATGATGAGCCCTTATACTCAAAAGTCTTCTTCGGGCATCCACCAATCTCTTGTAAAATCAATGCATTCAAATTTCATCTCATTCAATCACATATCATATTCTGTAGGGTAACGTCATACCCGACTTGGAAGCCATCAATATCACATTATTCTTCTTATTCAACCATTGTATTCAACATGTTTTAACACAAATAACCCTCGCGTTTTCAAGTCAAAATCATATCAATTCTCAAAACATTTCATGTCACGCTTTTCAAGATATTTTCAAACAATATACATCATATGCATATTCAAAACAATTTCACATCAAGAGAGGGATTTCATATAATTTATGCTCTCAAAATATCACCCTTTCGAAACACACGCATATACATATATAATATGTCAAATCGTTCGGAAGTAGGCCTTAAGACCGAATTCAATATTATAGAAACGTTCAAAACATAATTATATTCGTAGTTTCAAAACCCCCATTTGTAAAACATGAATTTAGAGACCCATGAGATTTTTGGATAACCCCACGTACCTCTATATGCGAAGATGATAGGTGCTTCTTGATGCCTACATTTTGGGGATTCCAAATATTTAATTGGTTTCAAAAACCCATGGTTAAATCTTGCGTTAATTGGGTTTTTATTTTGAAACCCTAAGGACTGTTCTTGAGATAATTTGATGAATATGATAGTATTTTAGTATTTGAGGGATTAAATACCATGTTGGTGGTATATATAAGGGTGGAAAAGGATCATTTTGCCCCAAAAACATTGTGTTTAAGTCACTTGAAACCTTTACATAAGTGCTGCGTATGCTATCGCATATTTTTACATAAGCGTCGTCTATGTTATCGCCTATGTTTACATAGGCGCCGCCTATTACGTTAAAACCATAACTTCTTGCTCGAGTGCTGTATTTTAGCAAAATTGGCACCGTTGGAAAGCTAACTTGAAGACCTATCATTTGACTCATAGTAGGCTCTCTAATTCGACATATACAGAGAGTTACGGTCGATGGAAGCTGACACAAATTACAACATCCACTAAAATTTAATCGATCGACGTAGTTTCAACTCGTCCTTGAGTTGAAGGAACTCTATGGCCTAAATTCAAGCTTGAATGGATTCACATACTACGCAAATAATTAACATGCCATTTTGGCATAGGATTTATGGCTTCGGGATTATCAACGCATCGAAATCATGGTCTATATTGTAGCCCGAAATGCGGGGCGTTACAACTACTTATAAAATATACTACAATATATATACATTACAATATATATAGATATACTTATATACTAATTTATAAAATATATACAAATGTATACGTTAAATATACACTTCTGTAGAAGATATATACACGTGTATATGCACCATTCAATGTATATATACTACTAATTATAAAATATACTACAATATATATACATTACAATATATATAGATATACTTATATACTAATTTATAAAATATATACACATGTATATGTTAAATATACACTTCTATAGTAGATATATACATGTGTA
>NW_025890862.1:24428-28404 GCF_002878395.1 Capsicum annuum
AGATATATACATGTGTATACGCACCATTCAATGTATATATACTACTAATTATAAAATATACTACATTATATATACATTACAATATATATCGATATAGTTATATAATAATTTATAAAATATATAAACATGTATACATTAAATCTACACTTCTATAGAAGATATCCAATTTATAAAGTATATACACATGTATACGTTAAATATACACTTCTATAGAAGATATATACACGTGTATACCCACCATTCAATATATATATATACTACTACTTATAAAATATACTACATTATATATACATTACAATATATATAGATATACTAATATACTAATTTATAAAACATATACACATGTATACGTTAAATGTACACTTCTATAGAAGATATATGCACAAATATACAAAACATATGCTACTTAATATAATAAATTAATAATATTTGGTAGTAAAATAATATTATATTAGAAGTAAGTTTTTAATCTGAAGTAGAAAACTAGAAATTCAATTTAAAATTTTAAATCGTTAAATGAAAAAATATAAAAAGCAAGGACTAACGAGTGAATGAATTTGAGGAATTTTATTGATTGCAAAATGATCCAAAATTTATAATTTACATGAATGAAAAATCTAAAAATTATGCATCATTTTTTCCAACTCATTCATCTTAATATTAACGGGAACTTGCATAGGATAGAAGAAGTCAATGGGGGCAAAACCATGCATTGGACTTGATTCTACTAAGTTCTCCCGTGAAGTCATAATTTCTTCAAGTTTCAGCTCATCGCTCGGCTCCGGTTCCATTCCTTAGTTTCTTCTTTCCGCTCTAATCCAATCTCTGAGGCAAACTAGAACATTCATTGCATTGCTTCTCAATGAGTGTCAGTTGTCTCCAAGCTGTTGTCGTCCCTGACTAAAGGCGCTCTCTGATGCAACGGTTGACATTGGAACATTCGAGATATCTCTAGCTAATCATGAAAGCACAGGATATTGTGTTCATTACTTCTCCACCAATCCAATGTGTTGATCCGTCGTCTACGATCCTATGGTGTCGTTCGAAGATAATATTTTAGCTCTTCCGGATAAATTGATGTGTAAGTTCTCTCATCAACACTGTTCCAACAATTTAAATCATAAAACAAATCAGAAAAACCACTATGTGCTGGCCTTTTAGAAGATAATGGCTCCTCGGGAGGATGAGGAGCGACAGTTGGAGTGATATTTGTAGGTACGGCTAACTCAAATAAATCAGCATAGTGATTATATAATTTTTCTATGTAATCCTTTGCATCATCCGTAGCCGTCCACAAATCAGGTTGTACTTGTTCAAAATCATGGTAGTATTTATTTCTAAGTTAATATAAATAAGAGTACTAAAGTGGCACATATTATTATATTTCATGCATGGATTTAGCATAGCACCAACTAAGTAAATAGGGGGAATCGGGAAAAAATATTTTTTAAATTTCGTAAACACGGCGTCAACAGCTTCTTTATAACCTTCTTTATTTTTATATTCTTTGAGCAAACTAGAAATATCTACTATATATGCCAAAATATTACAAACAGTGGGATAATAAGCACCGAAAAATTCAACCGTAGCTACATAAAATTTTTCTAAAAACTTAACAAGATCATTAATTACAACCCAATCAGAATTATGTAGCATGCAATCAGCAGAATCAGCAAATGAACCATAATGTTGGTTAAAAGCTAGTGTAATAGGAATTCTATATTTATAACAAGTTTTTAAAAATTCATACATAGAATTCCATCTAGTATCAATTTCCTTAGGCATCAAAATCGGTGTAAGTCCATTTTCTTGACATTTAACTTTAAATTCTCTAATTCTCAATCTACGATTATTTTCTTAAATAAAACCAACAGCAAGACGAATTTTTTCAATATAAAGCTCAAAAAACTCAAGACCATCTTTTACAATTAAATTATATATATGGCATGCACACTTAATATGAAAAATTTCAGGTAAGGGCGGAGATAGCGTAGATTTTAATTTTTTTGGTAGCAGTCTTGTTGTTAGAAGCATTATCAAAAGCAATTCATAAAATTTTATTTTCGATACCATAATATCCGGCAATTTTAACAATAGAATCAGCAATAAATTGTCCAGTATGTTTACGATTTTCATCATATTAAAAAACAAGAATACGTTTTTGCATCATAAAATTACTATCCATCCAATGACAAGTAATGGTTAAATAATCATTTTTATTTACAGCACGACCAAGATCAGAAGTTAGGGACAATTTACATTGAATATTTTTTAACAATGTTGATAAATAAAAATAATATTGTGAATGAAGTCTAAAAATATCACACCGACAAGTAGTTCTAGGAATACCATTAAACATAGGATTATAAATTGCTTGTATATAACGAATAAAGGCATCAGAAGAAGGAAAACTAAAAGGCAAATAACCCACAACTACCATTTTAGCTATTTCTTCCCAGTCCCTTAATTTATTATACTTCCTCGCTACGTGACAGGTTGTTGGGTCCATTCTAGTTTGCGTTGGCCCACCAACATCCCCAGCACCTTGTGCAATATTTAACTCTCTTTTGTGATCTTCAGCTATATGTCTCATTAACGTACCTGTACCCCCTTACTTGCCTCCACTTCTATGCTTACATATTTGTTAACAAATATTGCATTGTACCTCAATATCTGATATACGTTCAAAAAATTGCCATGCAACACTAGTTCTTTTACGAGGTCTTGGGGAACTGGGAGGACGGGGAGGGAGATTAACTGATTCAGATCTAAGGTCAGCATCTCCTACTGTGGATGTCTCAGCAATATTTTTATTATCTTCGTCTAAATTAACCGCATCTACTTCATTTTCTTCTTCTATACCGTGATTTTTCTTGAGCTTCTACATAATCCATATCGTGAGCACCTACATCTATTTCTTACACAAAAGGTGTACCAAGCAGTACCGGAGGCGAAGGCACACGGGTATATGTACTACTTGAACTACCTCTACCGCTAGTAATTCGCTTTTTACTACCACTACCACTTCCGGGATAAAAAATTTTAATACCTTTAGTAGCGAGATTTCTTAATTTATCCATAATATAAATTAAATTAAACTAAAAATATTCAAAATATAAAAATATAATAAAATTAAATATTAAACAATTAATACAATAAATAAAAATTAAACGTAAGAGATGGAACGACAATACAAAATTTTGGAAGTATCCGAAGTTAGCGACTTTAGAAACTTCCGCTCTTACTCTGTAAATGAAGAATTAAAAAAATTAAAGTGAACACTTTAAGAAATTAAATATATTGAACATTTGAGAATTGAGAATTGAGATTTGAGAGAGAATGAGATTTTAGAGAGTGAAAAATTGTGTGAAAAATGATTTAAAGTTGTAGGGTATAGAATTTTTTTTTGAGATTAAAATCAATTTTTTTTGGAAAGATTTTTTAAAAATCCTAATTTTTTTTTTTTAAGAAAAGGTATCCGGGCCGGGCCGGTTAACTGGCGGGCCTGGATCGGGCTTGGTCCGGGCCGGGTTAGCCGGGTCCATTTTAAAAAAAAATCGGCCTGGGACCCGAAACCCTAAAGCCCTAGGGCTTATCGGGCCGGGTCAAACCGAGCCGAGTTAGTTACGAGAGCCGGGTCGGGCTGGGTCGGCCCGGTCCACTTGACTCCCTTAAAAACAGCCTCCGACTGAAATGTAAGGTAAGACTGCATACAATGTGATCGGGTTCTTTCTCCAACTCCACACATAGTGGGAGTTTTAATGCATTGAGCTGTTCTTTTTCAAAAACGGTAGAACTTAGCTTAGGGCTTGGAGTGAGCCTTGGGACAACATGATTTCAAATATTTTCGACAAGTTAAATAGCTGTTGTTATCTTTCAATATGATATTGCATATTTTCTCATTTTACCCTTAACGTTACTTAAAGATGTTCATAAAATTAAAGATCGAACACATTACAAAGTTAAAGAATCTTAA
>NW_025890862.1:31404-40103 GCF_002878395.1 Capsicum annuum
TACCCAGTGGGGTCTAGGGAGCTCTTGTCATGACCCGAACTAGGGCCAGGCCGTGACGGACATCCCGAACCATAAAGGCCCGGAACATCCTTCTCTATCTGGTAATCATGCACAACATTCATATAATAAAAGAAGATGCGGAAACATAATCTGCTATGGAAACATGGTCAATTCTGAATTCAACCCAAGTATGGAAACTGTAAATCAACTACATCTAAATAACATCTGACTCAGTCTGCAAAATCTCTACTACATGAAAATCTAACAACTGTCTCAAACTGGGACAAGGCCCCCAGTAGACCAAAACTGAAATAAGTGACATGATCTAAAAATATAGGCCTTCTGAAATAGAGAAGGCTCACCACTGCCTAATCTGATCAGTTGTCTGAATTATCTACTACTTATCTGGGCCCCTAGACTGAGTCCTAGAACCTGAGAGGTAGGGGGAGGGGGGCCAATACAAATGTACTGGTACGCAGAGCATATCAAAAATAATCATTTATTATTCAACATGTATGAGAGCAATTTAAAACAGTTCATAAGTATATCATATAGTAAGAATTCACATGGGCATTTTACAGACTCTGAAAAGATCATCTCAACTCTGAGAAATCTGTGTTACTTCTGCGCTAGGTGGTATACACTACAACTCTGAAAAATTCCATAGGCTAAATGAAAACTGCCATTAACTCGGCAGCGAAGCCCCCAACCCAAGTGCGCCGCAAGGGTCAGAGTCTCTGAATCTACGATGCCATACGGCCTTTGCTAGCGTACAATAATAATCTACCTATCTCGGCAAATACAGTTTCAGGCTAAGAGTTGCTTGAACTCATGCCTTCTTCGAGTAACCACCTAACCCTCTTTAAGCCCTTTTTTAAAACTCTGTCAAAACATACAGTCTCTGAAAACATACTCTGAAAACATGCTCTGAAAACATAGTCTGTTATGGCATAAATACATATGGTATTATCATACCATTGACTTGCAAGTCACATCTCTGAGCCATTATTAGTCTATCGTAAATCTTTATTTTCAAAACACAAGTTATGGGACCACCATTTCAATAATTCAATTCAAAGAAACTCTTTCTCAGATCTCATGTAAACACATGCAAGGAACTCATTTTTGTCAAGCATTTCAGTAGTACAGTACAAGGAGGTCATGTGAAAGTTCTCAATTCACATGCAATTCTTTCTCTTAAACACAAAAACACATTTATATCAAGAAACACCCTCTCAACAATTTCAAATCATGCTCAAATGTTGTACTATTACAAAAACATCTTTCAAATCATAAAACCATAATCTTTAATTGAATACATGAGAGGGAGTTCATAATTTATGCTCTCAACGAACTTAAATCTCAAATTCCATAAATATACGTATACATGTAAATCAATTTAGGAGATAGGACCACAAGGTCAAAACAATAGTAACGTTAAAACATTCGGAGTACGTAATTAAGAACATAGATTCCAAAACCCCTTTGAAATTCATGCATAAAAATCTAAAAATAATGCTCTAATGGTTTTAAGCCCATGTAGTTTTTAGGATAAACCCCACGTACCTCTATCTAGAAATTTAAAGGATGCTTGTTGATGCCCACGGCTTGGGGATTCCAAATCTTCAATTTATTTTGAAAACCCAAGGTTGAATCTTGATTTATTTGAATTACTAAAATGGAGCCCTAGAGAGTGTTCTTGAATATTTTTGGTGAATGTATGAGTAATATGCTCAATTGGAGTTGAAATCTCGTGTTTGGACTGATAAGGGTGTGGGAAAATACCCAATATACCCTTAATGAGACCGGTATTAAAATATAACTGGGATCCCGATATCCTGGACCACCGCGATGCGCCACTATTGCAGTGGCTCACTGGAAATTGACGAATGGAAATTTGGCCCACTCTGCAACGCTCCACCATCGTGGATTCCCACTTGAAATTGACCATTGTCATTTACACCGTCTCTGCAACGCGCCAAGGATAGGAATGATGGTGTTTCATGTATAGGACTTAAATTAACCCTAACTCCTTCACCGAGTGTCCATTTTGGACGCATCTTATGTCGACGGAAAACTTATTCAATCATCTTCGAAATGAAAAGTTGAAATCCTAGGGATTCCACGAGCAAATAGGTATAAATCATCCTAGAATCCAATGCTTAAATTTTAAGGACAAAATTTAGTTAAGAAAAACTTTAGGGTGTTACATATCCCCCCGGGAACATTCGTCCTCGAATGTTGATGCGGGACAAGTATATTTTCAAGCATGCTAAGGCATAGAAAGAATAAGGGAAGGATTTTACCTTCCATTTCGTCATCTATTGGATTAAAAAGGTTTGGGTATCTAGCTCTCATGTCAACTTTTAATTCCCAATTCGCATCTTCAATTTTTTGGTTTCTCCACAACACTTTAACTGAGGCTATCTCTTTAATCCTCAATCTTATAACTTGGCGATCCAAAATCTCTACAGGCTCTTCTTCATAGGACAAGGAGTCTGTCACTTTGATTTCTTCGATAAAAATACTGAAGAATGGTCTCCAATACACTTCTTCAACATAGATATATCAAATATTAGATAAACCAAACCTAAACTAGCTGGCAATTCTAACTCATATGAAACTCCACCTACCCTTCTCACAATCTGATATGGTCCTATATAGGGAAGACTCAGCTTATCTTTCTTCTTGAATCGCATGACTCCCTTCATGGGAGAAACCTTGAGAAATACCCAATCTCTAACCTCAAAATCTAGATTTCTTCTCCTAATATCGGCATAGGACTTTTGATGACTCTGAGCTGTCTTAAGTCATTATCTGATGACTTTCACATCCTCTATTGCCTGATGAACAAGATCAGGCCCAAATATCTACGTCTCACCTACACCATACCATCCTATTGACCTATATCTTTTCCTATACAATGCCTCAAAAGGTGCCATCTTAATATTAGAATGGAAACTATTATTATATGCGAACTCTATCAATGGCAAGTGCTCTACCCAACTACCTTTAAAATCAATCACGCAGGCCCTCAACATATCCTCAAGGGTCTGGATGGTGCGCTCAGCTTGGTCATTTGTCTGAGGGTGGAAAGTTGTGCTCAAATTCACTTGGGTACCTAAACCATTTTGAAACGATCTCCAAAACTATGAAGAAAATTGTTAACCTCTGTCAGATATGATGGACACAAGTTCCCCATGCAAACGAACTATTTCTGTAAGGAACAGGTTGGCATAATCCTCTCCCGAATAATTTATCCTAACAGGTAGAAAGTGAGACGACTTGGTCAACCTATCTACAATCACCCAAATGGAATCATACTGGTTTCGGGACCTCGGAAGTCCTGTAATGACGTTCATATTAATCATCTCCCACTTCCACAAAGGCACAACTATCTCTTGAGAAGAACCACCTGACCTCAAATGTTCCACTTTAACTTGTTGACAACTCAAACACTTGGCAATAGAGTTAGCCACATCACACTTCATATTATTCCACCATTAAATGGTTTTTGAATCCTGATACATCTTAGTAGAGCCAGGGTGAACGACATACCTCGATGTGTGAGCTTCATCAAGGATTTTCTTCCTCAAACAATCTACATCTGGCACACACAACCTACCCTAGTATCTTAAAACACCATCACCACCAATTTCAAAAGACAATACCTTTTGTTGACCCATATCTTTCTTGATCTGCATCAAGATGGGATTTTCAGCTTGTTTCTCTTTGACTTCTGCATAATGAGAAGATTTAGCTGTCTCATGAACAACCACTCCTCCATTCTCAGAATCCAAAAGTCACATTCCTAGATTTGCAAGTCAGTCAATATCCTTCACCATCTCACTTTTTTCTTTTCCTACATGAGAAAGAATGCCCGTAGATAACCTGCTGAGGGCGTCGACTACCACATTCGCCTTGCCTGAATGATAGTGCAGACTCATGTCATAGTCTTTTAAAAGTTCCAACCACCGCCTCTACCTGAGATTTAATTCTTTCTGCGAGAAAACATACTGTAAACTCTTGTGGTTAGTAAATATATCAACGTGCACCCCATACAAATAGTGCCTCCAGATCTGAAGTGCAAAAACTACAGCTGCTAACTCCAAGTCATGAGTAGGGTAGTTCCACTCATGCACTTTCAACTGCCTAGATGCATAAGCCATTACCTTACCGTGCTACATAAGAACACACCCAAGTCCCACTCGGGAAGCATCATAGTATACAACAAAACTTTATGTACCTTCTAGAGAATTCAGGATAGGAGCAGTAGTCAACTTGTCTTTCAACTTCTCAAAACTATTCTCACAATAGTCAGACCACAAAAACTTTACCTTTTTCTGAGTCAACTTATTAAGTGGTGCAGCTATGGAAGAAAAACTCTCGACGAATCTTCTGTAATAACCCGCCAAGCCCAAGAAGCTCCAAATATCGGTTGAAGTCGTAGGTCTGGGCCATTTTCTCACTACCTCAATATTTTGGGGATCAACCTTAATCCCCTCACTAGACACAATATTCCCCAAGAACGCAATAGCATTCAACCAGAATTCACAATTGAAAAATTTTGCATACAACGTATGATCTTTAAGGGTCTGAAGGATGATTCAGATGTGATTGGCATGGTCCTCCTCGCTCTTAGAATATACCAAAATGTCAACAATGAATACAATGACAAACAGATCTAGAAACTGATGAAAAACCCTATTCATTAGATCCATGAAAGCTATAGGGGTGTTATTCAACCTGAAGGACATGACTAAGAATTCATAATGGTCGTATCTAGTTTGAAAAACTGTTTTGGGAATATGTAACTCTCTAACTTTCAACTGGTGATATCTTGACCAAAGTTCTCTCTTTGAAAAACATTTGGCACCCTGAAGTTGATAAAAAAGATCATCAATCCTAGGAAGGGGATATTTATTTTTAATCGTGACCTTATTCAACTGGAGGTAATCTATGCACATACGAAGGGAACCGTCTTTCTTTCGCCGGAAAAGTACAAGTGCACCCCAGGGAGACACACTAGGGCAGATAAAACCTTTATCTAAAAGATTTGCTAGCTTTTCTGTCAACTTTTTTAGCTCCGCAGGAGCCATCATATATGGCATAATAGAAATAGGATGGGTATCTGGCAATAAGTTAATACCAAAATCTATCTCCCTATTAGGTGGTATTCCTGGGAGATCATCTGGAAAGACTTTCGAGAATTTATTCACTACGGGGACATACTGAAGAGGAAGACCTTTAGCACTAGAATCTTAACCTGAATAAGATGATACAAGCAACCTTTCAAAATAAATTTATGGGCCCTGAGATAAGATATGAAGTGCCCTCTAGGTTCTAGAGAATGTCCCTCCCATTCTATCACATAATCATTCAAAAAAGAAAAGCTGACTCTTCGGGTCCTACAATACAAGGTGGCATAGCACGAACGGAGCCAGTCCATCCCTAAGATGGCATCAAAATTAACCATATCAAGTTCTATGAGATCTACCTCAGTATCCCGGCTGAAAATAGACACTACATTATTTCTATACACCTCCTAGCCGCAGTAGAATCTCCCACCGGGGTGGAACCAAAAAAGGTTCAGTAATCATATCAGGCTCAAACCAAAAACCAACAGCAACGTATGGGGTCATATAAGACAAGGTAGACTCGGGATCAAGTAATACATACACATCACGAGAAAAGATTTGCAACGTACCGGTGAATGCATATGCTGAGGCCTCTGCCTCCTGGCGGTTGGTCAAAGCATATAACCGGTTCCGACCATTTTCGATGGCTAACGTAGCCCCCTTCTGAGGTGGTGGTGCAGATGAATTCACCGGTGACTTAGCTCCTCCAATATTACTTTTTGCTGCGGGGCAGTCTCTTTAGATATGGCCTGGTTGGCCGCATGAATAACACACCAAAGCGTCAAATTGACATCTCTTTGGATGATTCCTCCCGTATCTCCCACAGTGGGGATATGACCGAGAGGTCTAGGCTACACTTCCCTATGATTGTTTACCCTGCATCCTCGACCCCTGACTAGACTGAAAATTCAAGGTGCACTACTCAGTTGTGGGTCTGGGCACTGGAGCACTAGCTGCCGACTGTGGATTACCCCAATTCTTTTTATTTTGCCATTTTTTGCCCCAATTACTACTCTACTGCTGACTATGACTCTGGTCTATTGATCTAGCTCTCTTTGAATACCTATCATTTTCCCTAGATTTGGCTATCTTCTTCTTCTTCTCCTCAACTTACTGCATGTGGACAGACAGTCTAAAAAAGTCTATATCCCTATTCAGTATAGCTCCATGGAACTCAAGCACCAGATTATCTGAAAGGCCAAAGGCAAACTTTCTTATTCGAGCCCTCATACTACTCGTTATCTCAAGAGCATAGCGGGCCAGCTGATTAAACTTTAAAGTATACTCCTGAACACTCATCTTACCCTGCTTAAGGTTTATGAACTCTTCTATTTTAGCTTCCATCATCTCCAGAGGAAAGAATCAGTCAAGAAAAGCTTCCACAAACTCGTCCCAAATTGTAGGCTTAGCACTGTCCCCCTTCGCATCTTCCCACTCATTGAACTATTGGTTCGCTATATCCTTTAGATGGTATGATGCTAGCTCAACACCCTCCACCTGATCAACATGCATTACTTTGAAAATATTCTTTATTTCATCTACAAACTCTTGCAGGTCCTCTTCTACCTTAGCGCCAGAGACTTGGGCGGGGTCATTCTTATGAACTGGCCCACTCTAGTAACTTCAGAAGTAACATACACAGACCCAGTATCCTCTGACCTCTGAGTCTATGTGGAATACCAACTGTGCAAGCATGTTAATATACTATCTGAATTCAGCATTAGAAACCTCTCCTTCACGAGGCTGAGTGAGATTGGCCCCTGCCCGGGGAGCTCTGGGAGGACTGGTTGGCATAGGAGGTACTCTCGGACTAGGAATAGGTTCTGGGGTATGAGCTCTATTACGGGTTCATATCACATGGGTGGTACGGACTTCATCATCCTGGGAATTAACGTTGGTACGATGGGGAGGCATCACTGGTTTTTTGAAAAGCAATAGGTCATTAATTAGGGGAAAGATTAGACTCTGAAGCACGAACTAAATCAAAAAGAAGAGAAACATACTTAAACACCTAGTAATATCCTTCTTATAAGTATGGCTCTCTAAACACCCATAAATAAGACTCTACCTAACGCAATTTCACAGAAACCCTGGGACCATGAACCGTGCTCTGATACCAAGTTTGTCATGAGCTAAACTTGCGCCTAGCCGTGATGGACATCCCGAACCTTGAAGGCCCAGAATGCCCTTCTCTATCTGGTAATTATGGAAAACATTCATATAATAAAAGAAAATGTGGAAACATAATCTGCTACGAAAACATGGTCAATTCTAAATTCAACATAAGTATGGAAACTGTAAATCAACTACATCTAATTAACATCTAACTCAGTCTGCGAAATCTCTACTACATGAAAATCTAACAACGGTCTGAAACTTGGACAACGTCCCCAGTAAACCAAAACTAAAATAAGTGACATAATCTGAAAGGACAGGCATTCTGGAATAGAGAAGGCTCACTACTGCACAATTTGATAAGATGTCTGAATTATCTACTACTTATCTGGACCCCTAGACTGAGTCTCGAAATCTGAGAGGTAGGGGAAGGCAGGTCAATACAGATGTACTGGCACGCAGAGCATATCCAAAATAATCATTTATTATTCAACATATATGAGAGTAATTTAAAATAGTTCATAAGTATATCATATAGTAAGAATTCACATGGGAATTTTAAAGACTCTGTAAAAATGATCTCAACTCTGAGAAATCTGTGTTACTTCTGCGCTAGGTGGTATACCCTATGATTCTGAAAAATTCTATGGGCCATATGGAAACTACCATTAACTCGGCAGCGAAGCCCCTAACCCAAGTGTGCCATAAGGGTCGGAGTCTCTGAATCTACTATGCCACACGGCCGTCACCAGCGTACTATAATAATCTACCCGTATTGGTAAGTACGGTTTCAGGCAAAGAGTTTGCTGAACTCGTGCCTTCTTCGGGTAACAACCTAACCCTTTTTAAGCACCTTTTTAAAACTCTATCAAAACATACAATCTCTGAAAACATACTCTGAAAATATGCTCTGAATACATAGTCTATTATGGCATAAATACATATGGTATCGTCATACCATTGACTTGAAAGTCACAACTCTGAGCCATTATTAGTCTATCGTAAATCTCTGTTTTCAAAACACAAGTATTGGGACCACCATTTGAATAATTCAATTTAAAGAAACTCTTTCTTAAATCTCATGTAAACACATGCAAGGAACTCATCTTTGTCAAGCATTTTAGTTGTACGGTACAAGGTGGTCATGTCAAAGTTCTCAATTCATATGCAATTCTTTCTCTTAAACACAAGAACACATTTATATCAAGAAACAACCTCTCAATAATTTCAAATCATGCTCAACTGCTATAATATTGCAAAAACATCTTTCAAATCACAAAACCATAATCTTTAGTTTAATACATGAGAGAGAGTTCATAATTTATGCTCTCAACGATCTTAAATCTTAAATTCCATACATATACGTATACATGTAAATCAATTTAGGGGATAGGACCACAAGGTCAAAACAGTAGTAATATTAAAACATTCGGAGTATGTAATTAA
>NW_025890862.1:43103-43895 GCF_002878395.1 Capsicum annuum
TACACCATAAAGTGACACCCTTTATGGTGTAATTAAGGCTTACTACTTAACCACTAGTTTGGTGAATTCAAATAATTGAATTGTTACATTTGGTCGCTAATACTAGATTGCTATATATGTTCATTGTAGATAAGTAATCTGAAAAGAAGAGAAGTCCATTTGGGTCTAGTATTGAAGCTTGACAGTCAGGTATGTAAAGCATACTCTATACCATATCTTTGGCATGAAAGTAAACAATTGTTCTATTAAGAAAGTTTCCAAAGTTATTCAGTAACATGTGATCCATAATGATTGTGTATGATGTCCTACGTTACCAATGAACTTGTTTCCACTCTACAAGATGTCAAGATATTCCAATACTTACTTGTTTTCCAAATCTTACATATTTATTGCACTAATGAATGTCAGAAGGTATCCGTTTACTCGAACAAGATCCATGTGCTATTAATGACTCCAAAACGTTTCATTGATATACCAATAAGTTCCTACTTCATTGTTATGGCATTGATGAATCCGAAACACTTTATTGATATGTCAATGAGTTCTTACTTTATTGTTATTGCATTGATGGTCTATTTATATGTCTCTTATTGATGTATCATTGTTTCAAAGTATGAAAAATATGGTGGCGACCGAAATAACAATCTCAAAGATTAATTGAACTAAGTGATGGAAGTTCTCTCTTATCGGGTGGTATCCCAGGGGCATAAGCCTATCATGGGTCGATCCCTATTTATGTGTTTATGGGTGGTATCCCAGGGGCATAAGCCTAGCATGGGTCGATCCCAGTAT
>NW_025890862.1:43995-48674 GCF_002878395.1 Capsicum annuum
GATGGAAGTTCTCTCTTATCGGGTGGTATCCCAGGGGCATAAGCCTATCATGGGTCGATCCCTATTTATGTGTTTATGGGTGGTATCCCAGGGGCATAAGCCTAGCATGGGTCGATCCCAGTTGATATATACTGGAGGCAGCCTAATGGTCACAGTATAGTACAGTAATGATTACAAATATGATAAGAACGAAGGTAAAGTGATTGAATAAATACAATGTATAGGTTGTCACAAGTTCTAGTAAGTGTGGTCCACTTCTATTACGATTTATTCACTTATTTCTGGTTTCTATTGAGCTCCTATATCATATGTGATTATCTACAGTCAGTACATATTTCGTATTGACATCCCCCGCGGGGGACTGGTATTTCATACTGCCGGCACAGGTACCTCAGCTTATACACCGCACAAGTAGGAGCCAGGATACCCAGCTTCTTTTGGTGAGCTCCAATTTGCTTCGGGGCTTTCTGTGTCATATCCAGTCACTTTTGGTATTGTATAGAAGTTAGTTATATGGTGGGGTGTGCCCCGACCTTAGTTAAACTCTGTGTATTATCTAGAGGCTTTGTAGACCTAATGTACAGTCAAGGTGGTATTTTGTTAATAGACATGATGGCTCCAATGGCCAAGTATTGTATATACATATATATGTGTGCTTGATCTTATACAGGTGATTACTTCCTTTTATATGCAACATGATGCTGTCCAAATTTTGGGTTGTCATAGAGGTATGCATGGGAAGTATAAGGTTATGAGCTGGTTCTCCCGGGCCTCCTCGATTACGGGTGCCAGTTCGCCCCAATAGGATTTGAGGTGTGACAAAAGTGGTATCAGAGAAGTTCTTCCTAGTGAGTCTACAAAGCCGTGTCTAGGTAGAGTCTTATTTATCGGTGTGTCGTGCACCGCATCTATAAACAGGAGGCTATGGACATTTAGGAGTTGTTTTTTTCTTCATGTCTTTGGTCGTGCGATAGAGCCTATATTGTATATGAAGTCATAGTTGACCACTGAATTCGTTTGTTTCTCTTATTATAGTAATGATGTCGGTTACCAGAAGCAAGAATACCGGTAAGCAAGTAGATGTGGCTGCTGGAGAGGGGACTAGTAAGTCACCCACTATACCAGCTAATCAAAGTGTGGCTCCAGCTGAGCATGCATCAGAAACTTCCTCCAGTCCGAAAGAAATAAGGGGGAGGAGAACTATATCCACAGAGCCATCTATTAATGCTGTTGATCAAGATCTTAGAAATGCAGTGCAACTTTTGACTCGTATAGTTGCTGGGCAAGCTCAAGGGCAAGCCATTCCTACCACGGGTCCTAGTGGTATAGATAGGGCGGCTATCCTTCGAACACAGGATTTTCTTAAGATGGATCCTCCCACTTTTACTGGATCAGATCTTAACGAGGACCCACAGGAATTTATTGATCAAATTCAAAGGGCCTTAGATGTTACGCATGTAACGGGTAGAGAGACAGTGAAGTTAGAGGCGTATAGATTTAAAGGGGAGGCTATATATTGGTATGAAGACTGGAAACAATCTAGGGGTATTGATGCACCCCCAAGTACTTGGAAAGAGTTTAAAAAGGCATTTCTTGATCATTATCTTCCATTTGAGATTCGTCAGGCTCGTACAGATTAGTTTTTAAATCTTTGTCAGGGCAATATGAGCGTGAGAGAGTACAGTCTCTGATTTAATTCCTTGTCGAGATATGCTCCTAATGTTGTAGCTACTATGGATGACAGAGTTCATCAATATATGGATAGGCTAGATCCATATCTGGTTAGAGATTCTACTATTGCCGCTTTGAACAAAGATATGGACATAGCGAGGATCCAAGCTTTTGCACAGAAAATGGAAGATCGGAGGCAGAGGAGAAGAACACAGGAATTAGAAAGAGGATATTCCAAGAGGGCGGTTCATGGCATCCCAAGGAGGGTTCAGACCACAGTTTTCTGCTAGACCACCTAGGCCATTATCTTTTTATTCTGCAGCTAGTGCCTCACCACAGTTCCAAGGGTCCAGAGGAAATCAATTTGGGCACAGAAGTGAGAGTCAGAGTTCGCGGACAGTAGGGTACCAAGGTCAAGGGAATATGAGCCAATCGAGACCTCCTCAAGAGCCATGCAATAAATGTGGAAGGTATCATTTGGGCGCATGTCGGTTGGGGACCAATGTTTGGTTTTGGTGCGGTATGTCGGGGCATATGATGAGACAATGCCCATGAAGGGGCATAGGGAGTATGGCACGACCTACGGGGTCATTTATTGCATCATCATCATCAATGCCTTATTCAGAAAGGGGTGCACAACCAATGGGTCGTGTTAGAGATGATAGAGGAGCCACGAGTTCTAGCGGGGCTCAAAATTGTACGTATGCTCTAGCGGATTGATAGAATTTAGAGGCTTCCCCAGATGTGGTTACGGGTACGTTGTCTATCTTTTCATTTGATTTATATGCCTTAATTGATCCCAGTTCTAAATTATATTATGTTACTCCATTGGTTGCTGGAAAGTTCGAAAGAATACCCGAACTGTTCGTTAAGCCATTTGAAGTATCCACACCGGTTGGGGAATCTATTATAGCTTGAAGGGTTTATCGAAGCTGCATAGTAACTGTTTGTGGTCGTGATACGATGGCTGATCATGTGGAGTTATAAATGGTAGATTTTGATGTTATAATGGGTGTGGACTGGTTGGCGTCTTGTTATGCCACAATTCATTGCTGCACGAAAAAGGTATA
Source organism: Capsicum annuum (assembly GCF_002878395.1). NCBI lineage: Eukaryota > Viridiplantae > Streptophyta > Magnoliopsida > Solanales > Solanaceae > Capsicum > Capsicum annuum. Next base: position 46,737 of record NW_025890862.1, read on the forward strand.
TTTCCATTTTCCAAATGAATCAGTCCTTGAATGGAAAGGTGAAATTAGCGCGCCAAGAGGTAGATTTATTTCTTATTTTAAGGCAAGAAGAATGATTTCCAAGGGATACATATATCATTTAGCTAGACTAAGGGATACAGAAGCGGAGCCACCAACTCTTCATGCTGTTCCGATGGTAAATGAATTTTCTGATGTATTTCCTGAAGATCTTCCAGGTTTGCCTCCTGAACGAGAAGTAGAGTTTGGTATTGATGTAATACTAGGCACCCAACCAATCTCCATTCCTCTGTATAGAATGGCCCAGCAGAATTACGAGAATTGAAAGAGCAATTGAAAGAATTGCCAGAGAAGGGATTCATAAGGCCTAGTATGTCCCCCTGGGGAGCACCAGTGTTATTTGTGCGCAAAAAGGATGGCTCGCTGATGATGTGTATTGATTATCAGCAATTGAATAAGGTGACTATTAAGAATAAATATCCTCTCCCAAGAATTGATGATTTATTTGATCAGTTACAGGGCGCTAAGTGCTTTTCTAAGATTGATTTGAGGTCAGGTTACCACTAAGTGAGGGTTAAAGAGAAGGATATACCCAAGACAGCTTTCCGAACACGGTATGGTCATTACGAGTTTCTAGTTATGTCATTTGGGCTAATAAATGCATCCGCAGCTTTTATGGATTTGATGAATAGGGTGTTTAAGACATTATTGGATGTATTTGTGATAGTTTTTATAGATGATATTCTTGTTTATTCTAGATCAGAAGAGGACCATGCCAATCACTTATGACAGGCATTGCAGACTCTTCGTGATTGTAAGCTTTATGCAAAGTTCTCTAAATGTGAGTTTTGGTTAAAGTCGGTGGCATTTTTGGGTCATATTGTATCTAGTGAAGGGATAAAGGTTGAAGCTCAAAAGATAGAAGCTATAAAGAACTGGCCAAGGCCCACAACGCCTACGGAGATTCGTAGTTTTCTCGGGTTGGCCGGTTATTATAGAAGGTTTGTTAAATGCTTTTCTTCCATTTCAGCACCCTTAACCAAGCTAACCTATAAAGCATCCAAATTCCAATGGAATGATGCCTGTGAGAAGAGTTTTCAAGATTTAAAGAATAAGTTGATTTCTACACCCGTGTTGGTACTTCCAGAAGGCACTGAAGGGTATACGGTGTATTGTGATGCTTCCAGAATTGGTTTAGGATGTGTATTGATGCAGCACGGTAAGGTAATAGCATATGCTTCTAGACTATTGCGGCCACATGAGAAAAATTATCCTACACACGATCTTGAGCTGGCAGCAGTTATTTTTGATTTAAAGATATGACGCCACTACTTATATGGGGTTCATGTTGATATATATACTGACCATAAGAGCTTGCAATATATTTTTAATCAGAAGGATCTAAATTTAAGGCAGCGGAGATGGCTTGAACTATTAAAGGACTACGATGTTGATATCTTGTACCATCTAGGGAAAGCAAATGTGATAGATAATGCGTTAAGTCATAAGGCTATGATGGCTCCTATAGAAAGGCAAGGGATAATAAAAGATCTTCACCAGTTAGCTAGTTTGGGAGTTCGCCTTCTTGAAACTCCGAATGAAGAGCTTATCGTACATAATGCTGCGGAATCTTCATTAGTAGCTGAAGTGAAAGAGAAGAAATATGCAGATCCTATTTTATTACAGCTTAAGGAGAATGTTCAGAGTGGTGCGAACAAGGCATTTGAGCTTACACGAGAAGGAGTACTTCAGTGCCAAAACCGATTGTGTGTGCCGGATGTAGACGGGCTAAGAAAGAAGATTATGACAGAGGCACATTTTTCAAGGTATTCTATTCATCCAGGATCAACCAAAATGTATCAAGATTTGAAAGATATGTATTGGTGGAATGACATGAAGAAGAACATTGCAGAATTTGTAGCTGAATGTCGAAATTGTCAA
>NW_025890863.1:0-4200 GCF_002878395.1 Capsicum annuum
CTTAACAATGTCTTATATGTTCTGGAGTTGCAGAAGAACTTGATTTTAGTTTCACTTATAGACAAAAACGGATGCAAATGTGTATTTGTTTTCAAAAAAATTATACATAGTAAAGGAGAAGTGTATGTAGGAAAGGTCTACCTCAATGAAGGCCTCTTCAAAATGAATGTAATGAATGTTGAAATCAATAAAATTTTAAATTATTCTTACTTGCTTGAGTCTCACAATTTGCGGCATGAACGATTAGGCCATGTTTATTACAAAACATAACGAAAAATGATTAACTTAAAAGTATTGCAAAACTTTGAGTGTAATAAAATCAAAGTGTCAAACTTGTCTGGAATCAAAGTATGCTAAGCATCCGTATAAGTTCATTGAAAGGAATTCTAATCCCTTAAACTTAATCGTCACCGATATTTGTGATATACAGTCCATACCATCACATGGTGGGAAAAAGTATTGCATAAATTTTATTGACGATTGCATGAGATATTGTTATGTCTATTTGCTAAAGAGTAAGGATGAAGTAATAAATGAGTTTAGGCAATATAAAATTGAAGTTGAAAATCCATTAGAGAAGAAGATAAAAATAATAAGAAGTGATAGGGGTAGAGAATATGAATCTCCCTTCACCAAAATATGTTTAGAGAATGGAATTATTATTAATAAAAATGCAGTAATTAAATCAGATAATGTTGAATTCTTTAAAAATATTTATCTGTATAAAACTAGACATGAACAATCTAGGGGGGGGGGGGTCTAAATGACCTCGCGTGAACCAAGTGAGAATGTACATAATAATGAGAATCTTAGACATAGTGCATGTCATAGAACGTCAACTTTGTTTGGATCAGATGTTGTAAAATTTACCCTAGAAAATGAGCATCAAACATTTAGGGAAATAATGGCGTCTTCGGACTAATCCTTTTGGAAAGAGGCCGTCGATAGTGAGATTGATTTAATCTTAAGCAACCATATATGAGAGTTGGTTGATCTTCCTCTAGAAAATAAACCTTTAAGTTCAAAATGGATTTTCAAAAGGAAAATGAAAGCTGATGGTACTATTGATAAGTACAAGGTAAGGCTTGTTATAAAAGGCTTCAAATAAAAGAAAGGCCTTGATTACTTTGATACATACTTGCCAGTAATAAGGATAACATAAATTCAGATGGTAATTTCCTTGGCGGTAGTATATGGTCTTGAAATCCATCAAATGTGTATGAAAACAACATTCCTAAATAAATAATTTGAGGAAGAAATCTACATGGAACTACTTGAGGGTTTTGTGATTCCAGGAAATGAGAATAAGGTGTGTAAAATTTCAAGTCACTTTATGGAATAAAAAAAGAACCTAAACAGTGGCATGCAAAGTCTGACCAAACCATGTTGGCAAACGAGTTCAAGATAAATGAATGTGATAAATGTGTTTATATTAAAGACACTCCAAATCACCAAGTCATTATTTGTTTGTATGAGGATAATATGTTGATCATCAGTTGAGACATTTCTAACATAAATGCAACAAAACAAATGCTTGAGAGTAAGTTTGATATGAAAGACCTTGGAGTTGCGAATGTGATCTTGGGAATAAGAATCCATAGAACACCATAAGGGTTGGCATTATCTCAGTCTCATTATATCGAAAAGATACTTGACAAATTAAAGTATATGGAATTTGGTATTGCAAAGACTCCATTGGATGTGAGCTTTGTACTTCAAAAGAATGAAGGTGAAAGTGACTCACAATTGGAGTACGCAAGAGTATTGAGATGTTTAAGGTATATAATGAATTGTACTCAACCAGACATAGCATGCGCTGTTAGTAAGTTGAGTCGGAACACGAGTTATCCCAACAAAACTCATTGGATGGCAATGAAAAGAGTTTTGAGGTGTCTTAAATATACTCAAGACTATGCTTTACATAATAATAAATATCCCGCTATACTTGAAGGATATAGTGATGAAAATATGATCACTGGATCAAACAAAGTAAAATCCATGAGTGGATATGTATTTACTATCGGTGGAGGAGCAGTTTCATGAAATCTTCCAGACAGATATGTATTGCTCGCTCTACAATGGAATCTGAATTTATTACATTGGATAAAGCTTATGAAGAAGCAGAATGGCTCTAAATTTTCTTGGAAGATATTCCCTGTTGGCCCAAACCAGCGGCACCAGTACGTATACACTGAGATGCCAAATGGAAATAGGTAGGGCAGGGAGCATAATATACAATGGTAAATCTCATCATAAAAGATGGAGACATAATACCGCTAGAGAACTTCTCTCTAGTGGAGTTATCAATATTGACTATGTAAAGTTAAAGGATAATATGTTGGATCCATTTACCAAAGGCCTATCAGGAGAAGTAGTTGAGAGGACATCCAGGGGAATGGGTTTACAGACTAGGACAAGTCAACATGGAGGTAACTCTACCTAGCAAACTGGAGATCCCAAGATCTAAGTTCAAGTAGATTAAATAAAGTTGTGTCTGACAGGTTTAACATTGTCAATATACAAACCCATTCTCATGATGTAGACAATATTTAGTTAAAAAGGATAAGACTTAAGGTGAAAAATCTTTTAATGATTATATAAATTTGACAAATTTGATCAAATATTTTAGTCTACGGGATTGGACATTTAGAAATTTCCTATCTGAGGGTGAAGTGGAAGCTGTTTCATGGAGAATGTTAGTAAAGGCCTATTCTCTAAGCTCTCATGAAACTGGGATGTGTTCATGGCTAAAAAAAATAAAATTGTGAGAACCATAAATAGTAAAAGACTAGTTGTGTGACATATGTTGTCTAGGTGTACATCAAAGTTCGATGGTTTAAAGATATCAAATCTATCGATTTACTGAGTGCATCTGATGTATGTTTACTAACGAAAGTTCAAAGGAAAACTAACTTATCTAGATGTAATCAGTCTTTACTAAATGATCATTTGATTTTCTGTATATTTCTTCAGCTATCCCCATTCATGTGGGGGATTGTTAGGTTCTATGTGTGTTTGAATGGAAATTGAAGGGAAAAATAATGGAGGGAAAAGAGTTACCAAATTGGAAAGTGTACTCTTATTTTGGAAAGTTCACTAATTGTCCCACATTGGAGGGAGAAGGGAAATTTATAGTGTTTATAATAAATAACACTTACTCCAAATACATAGTGAGGAAAGAACAAGGTAGTGCCTCGTACTGTCATCATCATCGCTCGTTCGGCTCATCTTTAGCTTCGACTTCAGATTTGGATTTGGATTTGGATATGGCAAATGTTCGATCGATGATATCTAATTTTTTAGATGAATTTTATTTGAAACTTATTTTACAAGTTAAATTTTTAGTACAAAATCTGATAGAATTATTTTTCTCCAAGTACGGGCGTATTTTGAACGCCATGCAAACTCATACGTAATGCATCACGAAGGGATGCGACCCTTCGAGGGAAAAGGAATATTGTTTCGCACTGTAGGGTGTTCTTTGAGTGAAGATGGAGCATATGTACGCGACCTGTGGGCATAGATATAGCGCAGAAGCTACTAGAATTTTTAAAACATCACTTGTGGCCACAGATCAAGCGCAGGTCTAGCACAGACTGGGCACAGGGACGTGATTGCTGCTGAATAGGTCCGTGTTTGATGAACCATTGCATCATTTCTAAAAGGACACATTAAAGGCTATAAATACCTGATATATTCCTTTGGTATAAACATGATTTTTGAAAGAAAAAACACTATTCTTTAATTTGAAAACTCTGTGTGATCATTAAGCTATTGACTGAGTTTGAAGAATCCAACAATTTGAGGTACCACTATTATTTGGATTGAAGGCTATTTTATTCTGGGAGAAAGATTCCATAACCTCGGGTATAGCAAGGGGAATTATCCAGAAGGAGATATCAATCGAAGATCTGATTGTACAACTACATATTGAAGAAGATAATAAGGCCGCGGAAAGAAGGTGAAGAGGCAATTCTTCAATGAATGGAGCAAACATTGTAGAAAATGACCAAAACAACTTTAAAAAGCAAAAGAAAGCTGGAAATGAAAGCAATCGACCAAAGAAGAAATTAAAGGGAAAGTACTTCAACTGTGGCAAGATTGTCCACAAGTCAATGGAAGAAGAAGGACCAAGAAAATCTGGCCGAGTCTAATAAATAAATAGATGATCTGTTTGCAATTCTTTCCAAATGCAACTTG
>NW_025890864.1:0-2020 GCF_002878395.1 Capsicum annuum
TATGTCCTTCTCCTCAAATCTTCACATAGTCGTCATTTCATCTTTACTTCATTCGTTCACTATTTGATCTTCTTCTTATTCCTGTAAAAAAATAATACATCACAAAAATTAATATATTATGAAAAAATTATAAAAAAATAGATTTAAATCATACATGTTCTTGCTTAGATTATTTAAATCACCTAGTATATCTTGTTCTTTTTACTATTTCTTATCTAGATTTTTTTTTTTTTTAGCCGGGGTCTATCAAAAATAGTCTCTTTATCTCACATCTAAGGTAGTGGTATGGACTGCGTACACTTATCCTCCCCAAACCCCACTTGGTGGGAATATATTGGGTATGTTGTTATTGTATATATTTCAGTTACACAATTGTGGGAATTTATTTATTCATTCTAATCATAATTCAATGTGATATCTCATATATTTCGATTATACAATATAATTATTTTACAACCTCTTCTTTGAGGACAGGACGTGTTAAAGGTTTGGAGATGTACAGATTTGTTTGTATGGACATTTTCCTCGACAAATTGTTTTAGTTTGTACATGTTAATTCATTCTGTAAGTTCTTCAATATTCCAGTCAATATATGCTAGAGCTTATACCTGAGCCGATCTTCATCTTTGCATGCTAGTGTGATAATACCTTAGATTTGTCATTTGCATAATATGAAAATAAGTATATTGTCCGGAATCTTTAAGATGAAACACTAATATATAGATACAATACCTCAGCTCCTCTAATCTGTCAAATATCCTCATATCTAACTCTGAATCTCGTGTTACTCTCTCGATAAAAGAACTTAATTTCCAGCGGACAACCTCTAAATCTCGATAATTAGCCAATGGGCAAAGGCTTTGCTTCAACCCAAAGTCTTATAAGGTATATTTCGTACCTAAGTTTGAGGAGAGCTAGATTCTCACCGAAAAATGCATACATATATGTGAAAGTATGATCCTAAGAGGATTTGAATAAGAGACATTAAATATATACACATACATACAATAATAATATTGTAATAATTTATAGTTCTCCTTTGTTCTTGCATATTAAATTATTTTTAATATGATATTTGTAAAAGACATGTAACCTTTAACTTCACATATTAATATGATTATTAATAAAAATAAGGATTAATTTTAGTGGATAAGATGTTAGACATTTTATTTGCAAAACATTACTTTAAATGTTGTTGTCAAAACTTCATTTATTACTATGAAGTTTGAGTTGTTTAATTCAAAGTTCTAAAATATTTCTGAAAAAATTAGATAATTTTTGTTATAAATGTATGTACCTTGTAGTGTATCTATCATGATATAGTAAATACAGGGAGTATCTCTTAAGTTATAAAATGTCTAACTTTTGGAAAAAAAAAATTAGAAGTTTTTTTCCCCAATAGAGATGCTTTCCTCATTGTAATTTATACCTCAAGAGAAAGCAATAAATTTATTCGAGCATTATATAGTTGATTTATTCATCAAGCCTCTACAAACTACAACTCTTTAAAAAATAATGTACAAAATTAAAATGTGAAGATTCTAGCTTTGTTTAATTCCCCGTGAATATTTATTTTGGTGATTTTGGCTCTATATGGTTAATCTGTCTACCCAAAAAAACAACATATATTATTTTAATAATGAAATCTTGGATTATTTTCTATGTCAACTAACAACAATCTTGAACACAATGTAGTCATTAGACCTCCCGACAAAATTTCTCAATAATAATAACATTTTATTATAACGATAAAATTTTATTGAAAAGTGAATTTTCATTCTAGCAACTAAAAGATATTTGGATAATAAAATAAATGTAACCTAATATGATTCTTCTTGAACAACTATTTGGAGTGGTATTATCTAACTTTCTCACTACAATACAAATAAAAAAAATCCCTTTTAAGATTTTTGTAAATCAAATTTTTATTTATAGTTCTTTTTATCAATAATATTTGGTAGGGGCCTACAAGGTCTAAGGGAACAAACTTGAATAACCAATAGTGACTAAACTAGATGGG